>NC_136262.1:78878321-78893321 GCF_964187855.1 Myxine glutinosa
CCCGTTCTTCCTTCCCGGGATTATTGCGGCATTATTTTGCGCAGCGATGAAGGCACCGACTCTTCTCTGCAGGCATTTCGGGCGCGATGATGGCGCGACCATATGCTTCCCGACGTACTTTTTGTTCCCCTCTATTTTTGAGCGCCCGACCAAGGTCCGTGGAAGTGTGTGGCACATTCGCGTGGTTGTTAATTTATGTCAAACGGAATAGCTGTGAAGACGCGAGTGCCGGAGCCCCGTCGAGAGCAGCCTCATGCTCCCCGGCCTGCTTTCCCAGAAAGTTGCGAGAAGAGCAGTGTGAAGCCACTTAACTTTTTAATAACAGCCAACTTTTCCAAGTGTGGCGAGACAATGCGATTGAGGCTGTGTTGCTGCGTGTTTCTGAAAATGTGACGACCGTTCAGAAAGTTAGACGAGCAAGATCACCACACTAGACCAAGAGGCGTCAGAGATAGATAAAGTACAACCAACAATATATATATATATATATATATATATATATATATATATATATATACATATATATACATATATATACACATATATATATACATATATATATATATATACAATATACATATACAGTATATATATATATATATATATATATATATATATATATATATATATATATATATATATATATATATATATATATATATATATATATATATATACAGACTTGGCATTTAATATGGAATATTTTTTTTGTGGGGGGTGAACTTACTATATAAGATGACTTAGAACCAAAAGTTCATTGGAATTATGTTGAAATTATTCTAGATTTTGTTAATGTGACCTTTAAAAGAAGCAAAAACCACATTTGACATTTCGAAGCAAATAAATTGATCCTTGAAAGTGATGTAAACTGATATCGAACTCAATTCACGGACAGTACTGTGTTAAACTTCTGTACATTTTCCAGAAGTATCTCTTTATTTTGCACATTAGCCAAAAATAATTTCAACAAAAACAAAATCTAAATTATGACGGATTACGGACAGTAAAATTACAGTTCAGTACTTCGTGTAACCCCCACGAGCATTCAGGAGAGCACGTACACGTCGAGGCATGCTGTTCACGAGATTTGCCAAGGTTTGGACAGGAATCGCTTGCCATGCAGTGACAATAGCCTGCTGCAATTCACGCACAGAGGTCGGCTGCTGGTCCAAGTTGTCGATTTGACGCGTTAATTCTGCCCACAAGTTCTCCATCGGATTCATATCCGGGGACATGGCAGGCCACTCCATATGCTCTACACCATGGTCAGAAAGAAAGTGTTGGATCATGCGAGCACGATGAGGCCGTGCATTGTCATCTTGGAAGACAAAGATTCCTCGAAAGGCTGCACGAGCAAATGGAAGCAATGTTTCTTCCAGAATGACCCTGTACTTGAACTGGTTTAGGTTTCCATTCAGAACAACCAGGTCAGTTTTGCCCCCTGCATGAAAAGCAGCCCAAACGGGGAGGGGGGAGGAGGGAGGAGGGAGGGGGAGGGGGGAGGAGGGAGGAGGGGGGGGAGGAGGGAGGAGGGAGGGGGAGGAGGGAGGAGGGAGGTGGAGGGGGAGGGGGAGGGGGGGAGGGGGAGGGGGAAGGGGAGGGGGGAGGGGAGGGGAGAAGGAGAGGGGGAAGGGGAGGGGGGAGGAGAGGGGGGGAGGGGAGGGGGGGAGGGGAGGGGGGAGGGGAGGGGGAGGGGGGAGTCAAGTCGGAAGTCATTGCGTCAATTGAATGTCGCATTTATTTTTTATTCCCTGTCAAATGGCATTGGTCCCGCATTCCGAACCCGGAAGTCGGAAGTCATTGTCGGCAAATAAATGTTTCACTCTCTGTCACATGCCGTTGGTCCCATGTCAATCGGATGAAGTTGAAAAATTAACGTTACGAAGTTTCTCTGGGACGTACTGATTCCGAATATGAAGTTTAAAAATTAACGTTCGGAAATACGCTGATGACGTCATAATTTTAAAACGCGAAGTTTTTTTAAATTTTAAGGTGTGCTGTAGTTGCTCTGAGACGTACTGATTCCGAATATGCCTTTGGTTTTGCTCTGCGATGAGTAGTACTCGAGTTATAAGAGGACAAACAAACAAACAAACAAACAAACTTTACTGCTTTATATATATAGATATATATATATATATATATATATATATATACATATATATATATATATATATATATATATATATATATATATATATATATATATATAAAATATATATATATATATATATATATATATATATATTGTTGCGAATATGGAATTTGGCCTCCATATCCGCTTGTAAATATTCCCCTATTTCCCCAATACTCCCCAACTATCCCCAATCCCCCATTCCCTAGTCCCATTGTCTGTAAACAACACTCTGTAGAACCGACCTTCCCCTTTTTCCCCCATTAAATGTCGTGCCCAGGTCCACCGCATCTCACGTAGACAACTTTCGGACATCTTGCTAGTTATTCTTAGTCTATGTCAGTTAAGGACTCGTTTCCATTAATTCTGACTCTTCGTTGCACCAGAATGTGATTATATGGCACCAGTAGTGAGTTTAGGACCTTCCCATACCTCCTCCCATCTTCTTCCCCAAACAACAACAACAACAACAACTACAACAACAACTACAACAACAACTACAACAACAGAGGGGCGCGGCGCGGCGTGCGGGGAGTGTGCGTCCTCACTCCGGCTCGGTTAGCCGCCATTACCCATGTGCGCCGACGGGGTTACCAAGAAGGGGCTGCCTGTCGGCCCCTCGTCAAGGGCGGAGCCGGTAACCCCCCCGCACGCACCCAATGAGAAGCAACGGGCCGATTCCATCTGGGGCGGAGCTAACGAGCCGAGGGCGTGTCACTCCCCGCCGGATATACGCGGCGACTTACCGGATGTGACGTCAGATGTGCCCCGAGCTTGAAGAAGAGCCAGTCACCACCTCCAAGCGCTGAGCGAGCTCCACGCATCGACCCGGTATTGCAGTACCTCCGAGAACGGTGCACCTTGAGCCATCGACTGCCCGCTTTCCTTGCCATCAATCCCCGTGTGAGTCAGTTTTTGTCCTGTTTATCTGTCGTCTGTCAGGGAATAAGATAAGTGTGTCTAAGTGCCTGTCTTTCTATGCTGTCCCTCTTGTAGTTGTAATCTAACCTTCCGCCCTAATATAACCTCCTCCGGAGGTCTTGAGAACTGAACCCTTGGTGTCGTGTCATTTTAGTCCCAGCCGTTGTGTCCTTTTCCTTCATTGATTCAGCGTAGCGCGACTCGGCAACGTTCGAGTATAATCGGGTAAACGTGCAGGCGCGGTCATACCAAACCGCTCGGTGAACCAACATCCACCACCGCGTCTGTAACAATATATATATACACAAAGAATTAAGTTAAGCACCCCCCCCCCGTTTTTTTACAACCTCGCACATTACAAGTTTGTTGTCGTCAAAACAGTGTAATATACCCATGATATTGCTATATTTTCTGGAGAAGTGATATTATGGTCACATAAAAACATAACAATCATGCCGTTTTCAATATTTTATTCTGAATAATTTAAGGTGAAAATTTTTGGGAATTTTAGGCATATTTTCACCTCAATTTAAGTATGGAGCTATAGGTCCATCACGGACAGTGTGGATGACGTTTATGTTTTCTAACGTACAGTCATTGTTCTGAGAAGACCTCTAGCGATCTTTGCGTCAATAACGTCTGTAGGACCCACGTGATCGGATCACTGACTCAACCCTACGTCTCATAGACCCTGTAAGCCGTCGTATGCGTTGCTGTGGCAGGTTGAACCCCCTCGAGCACGTTTGGGACATGTTGGGACGACAAATTGCGAAGATGGTCCCTCGAATAGCCAATCTGGATGAATTGGAACGTGCATTACATCGGGAATGGAACAACCTGCCACAGCAACGCATACGACGGCTTACAGGGTCTATGAGACGTAGGGTTGAGTCAGTGATCCGATCACGTGGGTCCTACACACGTTATTGACGCAAAGATCGCTAGAGGTCTTCTCAGAACAATGACTGTACGTTAGAAAACATAAACGTCATCCACACTGTCCGTGATGGACCTATAGCTCCATACTTAAATTGAGGTGAAAATATGCCTAAAATTCCCAAAAATTTTCACCTTAAATTATTCAGTATAAATTATTGAAAACGGCATGATTGTTATGTTTTTATGTGACCATAATATCACTTCTCCAGAAAATATAGCAATATCATGGGTATATTACACTGTTTTGACGACAACAAACTTGTAATGTGCGAGGTTGTAAAAAAACGGGGGGGGTGCTTAACTTAATTCTTTGTGTATATATATATATACTGTATATATATATATATATATAAAACAACAACAACAACAACATGCATTTTAAGGCCAGTTTCCCTACTAGAGCGGGGGTTAGCCTTGCGGTCCCCATGACAATCTTCTCCATCTTGCCCTATTTTCTGCATCTCTCCTTGTTAACCCCCTTGCCCGCATTTCTTCTTCCACCATCTTTAGCCAAGTCTTTCTCGGTCTTCCCCGACCCCCGTCCTCAACTTCCTTCTACATTCATTTCCATCACTCTTCTCAACCAGTTACTTTCATCCTTCCTCAACACATGACCAAACCATCTCAACCTGTTCCTCTTCACAGCATCAATCACAGGCTCTATTCCCATCATCTTTCGCAATTCATCATTTGTCTTCCTCTCTCTCAACGATACTCCGCACATCCATTGAACCATTCGCATTTCCACCCTTTCCAACCTTCGTTTCTGCTCTACGTTCATTACCCATGTCTCGCTCCCATAAATCATAACACTTCTCAGACATGCAGCATACACCTTTCCCTTCAGCTTCAACGACACTCCCCTCCTCATCAGCATGCCACTCAGTTCCCGAAACTTCTTCCATGCACATCTCACTCGAGCAACCGTTGCCGAGTCTGATCCACCTTCTCCATTCAGCATGTCTCTGTCGTAGCAAAATGTTTTCACACCTTCCAGCTTCACGCCGTCTCCAAGATCTAACTCAACATTTCCTCCATCTCAAGCTCCCTCTGTGCACACCTTACATTTGAATGTAGCTGCCACACTGGTTAATGACCCTCTCAGACCACTACATTTTTGATGAACCCACTCAGCGCACATTGTACATTGAATGGAGTTCACTCCGACACCCTTCCTGCACACAGCACAGGGCCACTTCCCAGTTTTTTCGACCTCACCACACGCTTTACCACTTGCCATCACCTTCGTCTTTCCGATATTCACCTTCAGACCTTTTGTCTCCATACATTCCTTCCACTTGTTCATCTTTTCCTTCTGTCCATCCATACTTTCCACAATGAACACCAGATCATCTGCATACAACTCCCACGGTAAACCCTCCTTTACATTCTGAGCCAGCACCTCCATCACAGCTACAAATAGTAGTGGACTTAGTACCGACCCCTGATGCACTCCCACCTTCACCTCAAACTCACCACTTTTCCCGTCCTTCGTCCTTACAGCTGTGCGTGCTCTTTTGTACATTGCCATCACTACTCTGATCAACCATTCCTCCACTCTTAACTTCCTCAATGCCCATGTCAATACTTTGTGTGGAACCCTATCGAATGCTTTCTCCAGATCAACAAACCCAAGAAACAACTTCTTCCTCTTCTCCATGTACTTCTCCTGCAACTGCCTCACAATAAAAAGCGCATCTGTCGTTCCTCTTCCTGGCATAAACCCAAACTGCATTTCGTTGATCTTCACTTTCTTCCTTATCCTCCTCTCCAACACCCTTTGCAATACCTTCATTCCATGCTCTTATAACTTTATCGCTCGGTACGAGCCACACTCCAGAGGGTCACCTTTCCCCTTCTATAGAGGGACGAGGATACTCAGTTCCCAAGCCATTGGAATGCGGCCTTCTTTCACCACCAGATTACAGATATCTGTCATTCTCTTCACACCCCAACTTCCTGCTTCCTTCAACATATCTCCCACAACTCCCGTAGGCCCTCCCACTTTTCTACTTTTCATTGCTTTTATCGCTTCCTCAACTTCCTTCTCAGTTATCTTCTCTGCCGGTCCTAAAACTGGGTTAGTCTCTATGTTGCCATCCCATTCATTCTCTGTATTCAACAGCATTTCCATATATCTTTTCCATCTTCCTTTAATTCAATCTGGGTCCACAACGATTTGTCCCACTTCATCCTTCAAGCAACTCACCCCCATCACATCACACCTCTCTTTCGCTATCTGCTTTGCAATCCTGAATACTGCTCTCTGACCCTCTTCCGAATCCAAGCGTTCTCCAAACATTTTCCTCCATGCCTCCTGCGCCTTTGCTACCTCTTTCTTTGCAGCCTTCTTGGCTGCCTTATAACTTTCATGCTCTGCTGTTTCTGCTCCCGTACCCTTCGCCTTCTGCCACTCCTTGAACTTCTTCCTCTTCTCGTCAATCCTCTTTCCAACTTCATCATCCCAACACCATGTTTCCGAGTGCCTCGGTGGTCCTTTTGTCCATCCACATGCCTCACCAACGGCTCCCAACAGACTAGCTTTCATTGACATCCAACCACTTTCAAGCTCAACCACATCATCCTCTACCATACTCAGCCTCTCTTTTAATGCCTCCCTCACTTTCACCTCTTTCAACCTCCACACCTTCATTCTCGGTTGGTACTTCACCCGCCGAGCTCTCCTCGCACCTTTCACCCTTATGTCGCAGACAAGCAAGTGGTGCTGTGAAACAGCCTCCTCCCCCGGGATCACCTTTGTGTCCCGGAGGTGCCCCCCATCTCGCCTACGCACCATCAGGTCGTCAACGGTTGTCGTCGACCCACCTGACGTGTATGTAACAAGCTTATTATCCTCTTTCTGGAACTGAGTATTACAAATCAACAAATCAGCTCCATCAGCAAACTCCAAAATCCTTTCACCTTCTCCATTTCTCACACCATATCCATAACCCCCATGAACTCCCTCAAAACCATCCATACTCCTTCCCACATGTCCATTTAGGTCTCCTCCTACACCAACAACTTCCACATCTTTCACGTTTTCCATCAGCTTCTCTATCGCACACCAGAACTTGTCCTTCTCTTCATCGCTCCAACCAACCTGCGGAGCATATCCCGAGATGACATTCACAAGGAGCTTTCCAATCATCATTTTCACCATCATCAACCTAACACTCATTCTAGTCACACTCACCACACTGTCTACAAACTCCTCAGAAAACAGGACACCAACACCATTCACGCCCTCCAGGCACCCTTGCCACACAAACTTGTATTTCTGTCCCTGCCTACCCTTCACCATTCTCACACCACTTCCCTTCCATCTCGTCTCTTGCACACAACATATGTCCAGTGTCCACTCTTCTTCTGACCAATACTTCCACCACTTCTCCTGATCTCCCTGTCATTGTCCCGACATTCCATGTCCCAAACCTCAGAAACCGATCTCCACTTCGGGCTGTACCCTGCCTATATGTAGTTGTAATTGTCATGGTTCTCTTTTTGAGGCAATGTTTTTATAGCCGGATGCCCTTCCTGACGCCAACCCTCTTAGTCGTCTCTTACGACATGCAGTTATACGGTGTACCTATTCTTATCCAGGGTACACACTGGGAAACGTTAAAAACATTGAAATTTTGGGGCGTGGGGGCATCACGTCTGCGGGGGCCCCGTCAGCACCATGCCACGCCATATATATATATATGATTTTTTAAAATTTTTATGGACCACAAGCCTTTCGCTGACAAGGCCTGACGTTCGACTGAAAGCAACAGGAATTTGGAGTTTATTCAAGGTACACGTGGTAACTCCCTTATTCACACACACACACACACACACACACACACACACACACACACACACACACAACACACACACACACACACACACACACACACATATTATATATATATATATATATATATATATATATATATATGTTGAGTAGAGGAAGGTATAAGGGTATGTGTATGTGTATATATATACGTATATACGTTGTTTGTTCAATTAAAGGTTGGAGATCTTACCATGGAGTCATTTGGATATACTCCCAACCGCAAATCTTTGCTTATATATATATATATATATATATATATATATATATATATATATATATATATTGTTATGTGCTCCTCCCCAAACCCCGGCCACGGTGTACCTCCGAGCCCCGAGAGGAGTCACAGCAGAAAAATGTGTTGTTCTGTATGTCTTAGATCAATGGTGAAGCCACACCAATTGTTACCAACAAACAAGTATTGTATTAAGATCACACATGAATAACAACAGTACAACAACAATAGTAATCAATTGTACAACCAATATATATTTCCTATGATGGTACCATCAGGTTCGTACAATATAACTCACTGTGCTTCACGTGAGCGAAAAGAAGAACATTCCCAATGTCTCTATTCTGGCATCAAGCCAAAGTCGATCTGCTCCAGTAATCGTCAGAACGATGTCTAATCGAGACCAGAATCCCGTTCGGATGACAGTCACAGTCACGCTGCAAAAGCTGCGCAAAGGTGCCCTCACGGCGACTGGGAAATCACACCCTCGGGTATGGACGTTCCACGGCTCCCAATCGGCGAACCGCAGACTTCCCACTCAAAAGCCACGTTACACACACACACCAGATTAACGTCTGAATGCGGTGAAAATGGTTGAAGCGAGGTGGAAAAACCTTGAGCGAAGTGCAAATCCTGCGCAAGGTAAAAATGGCCGACGGCCTGTTCTCGTGGCGTAACGGCACTCCGAAGATTCTCTCCGGAATCAACCGCAAAACCTGTCACGCAGGTTTATCTGTCACAGCGATAACAATTTTGTCGCAGGAATCCCTAACCCAAAGTTCACACGTGACCCTCGTTCGCCAACGTTCGCTCAGGACCTTGAAGCAGCTCAGCTTCTTGTCTGACTCACTCGCTCCGCCTTCTCTCCCTCCTCTTCCTCTTCGTCGTCGTCCGGTTCCGGTTTCATTTAAAACATTAACTTTTTTACCTTTTGAAAATAGTAATCTCTATTTCCCTTAAACGACAACAATAATAGTACATGGAATCAAAAATGTTTACTGTGGATGAAAACCACAACAACGGAAGTGACGAATCTGTAACACTTCCCCCCCTCAAGAAAGAAAGTTTGATCATCGTGAAAACTTTCTTTGCAGGCAAAAACTCTTTTAACAAACAAAAGTAAAACTCACACCCAAATGATCAATTCACCTGAACAATAATAATTAATATTCCCCAAAATAAAGCAACAAAGCTTCCAAACAACCTACAGGAATTTCCAAAGTTAGTTCACTCTGGATAAAGCATCAGCGACATTGTCCCTGCCCTTTACATGCTCAATTTCCAAGTTGAACTCCTGCAAAGCCAAACTCCATCTCATCAACCTCTGGTTTTTATTTTTCATTTTTTTGAATGAAGGTTAAGGGGTTGTGATCAGTGAAGACTTTTGTAGGAAAGGTAGTAGTTCCCAGATACACCTCATAATGCTGAAGCACGAGCAGGAGAGCAAGGGTCTCTTTTTCCACAGTGGCATAATTTGCCTGATGTTTGTTAAACCTTTTGGAGTAGTAGCACACCGGGTGATCCACTCCATCCTCATCTTCCTGTAATAGAACTGCCCCAGCCCCCACATCACTTGCATCAATGGCCAACTTGAAAGGTGCTTGAAAATCCGGGGCTGCTATGACAGGAGAGCTCATTAATATCGCTTTGACGTGGGCAGAGGCAGCTTGACATTTGTCATCCCAAACAAACTTGGTCTCTTTCCTCAGCAAATTCGTTAAAGGGGCTACCACATCAGAAAAATTCCTGCAGAACTGCTGGTACCAACCAGCCATACCCAAGAATCTCATAAGCTCCTTCTTCCCTTTTGGAACTTGGAAGTGATCAATGGCTTCTATCTTGGCTGTCACTGGTTGCACCTGACCCTGACCTACTACATGGCCTAGGAACACCACCTGTGCCTTTACAAACTCACTCTTAGATAAGTTGATGGTCAACCCTGCCTCGGTCAGTTTTTGAAAAATGCCTGAATTTGTTTAATATGATCTTCCATGGTCATGGTGTGGATGATGACATCATCCAGATAAGCCTCCACCCCCTCAAGGTCTGCAATAAGCTTATTAATCAGCCGTTGAAATGTAGCAGGCCCGTTTTTCAATCCAAAGGGAAGAACCTTGTACTGATACAACCCATTTGGTGTGACTAAAGCCGAGATTTCCTTGGCTCTATCAGTAAGAGGAATCTGCCAATACCCTTTCAGCAAGTCAAATTTAGTTACAAATTTAGCTGGGCCTATTCTATCAATACAGTCATCAATCCTCGGGATGGGATATGAGTCGGTCTTGGTCACTGCATTAACCCATTTTAAATCCGTACAACAGCGAAAACTGCCATCGGGTTTTGGAACCAACACACATGGTGAGCTCCATTCGCTGCTGCTTGGTTCGATGATGTCATTCTCCAACATATACTGAACCTCCTTCCGAAGATACTCCATCTTCACAGGGTTCATCCGATAGGGGTGTTGCTTCACAGGAGTGGCTTCCCCCACCTCAATATCATGATATACCAAGTCAGTACGACTAGGTACATCTGTGAACAAATGTGCAAACTCAAAAATTAGGCTGGACAGTTGTCCTTGTTGTTCCCTCGTCAAATGACTTAGTTTCTCATCTAAATGACTCAACACTTCTGTGTTCGTCAATCTGGGACAAGCCTGGTCATCAAAGTTATCAAACTTCACACCGGCCGCAACCTCTGGATTCTCTTGCACCCAGACTACAGGTGAGACAGGTGAGACAGGAACCATTTCTTCCACAGGCTTCCTCTCATAATATTTCTTCAGTCGGTTGACATGACACAGCTGCCGCTTTTTCTCTCGGTCAGGAGTTGTCACGACGTAATCTGTTTCATTAACCCTCCTTTCGATTGCATAGGGACCAAAATATCTAGCTTGTAGTGGCTGACCTGGAACAGGAAGAAACACTAACACTCGGTCCTCAGGACTGAAATTTCTTATCTGAGATTTCTTGTCATGTCTCAGTTTCATTTTATCCTGTGTCACTTTCAAGTTTCTTCTCGCAACTTCGCAAGCCTTTGCCAATATGTGTCTAACCGTTGACACATACTCCACCACTGTTGACTGTGACTCCTCCTGCAGCCACTGTTCTTTCACCAATTTCAATGGTCCTCGCACCGCGTGTCCAAACACAAGTTCAAAAGGACTGAACCCCAATGACTCCTGAACAGATTCCCTCGTAGCAAACAACAATAAGGGTATTCCTTCATCCCAATCCTTGTCACATTCAAAACAATACGTTCTGATCATATTCTTCAATGTCTGGTGAAACCTTTCCAAGGCCCCTTGGCTCTCGGGATGGTATGTACTTGATCTTACTTGCTCCACTCCCAACAGGTGTACCACTTGCTGAAAAAGTGTTGACATGAAAGTGGAACCCTGATCAGACTGGATGACCTTAGGTAGGCCAACCAAAGTGAAAAATTTAATCAAGGCCTTCGCAATAACTGCCGCAGTAATTTTTCTAAGAGGCACTGCTTCTGGGAACCTTGTGGAAGCGCACATGATGGTCAACAAATACTGATGTCCAGCCTTAGTTTTAGGTAAAGGGCCTACACAGTCAATAATGACAAGGCTGAATGGCTCTTCAAAAGCTGGAATTGGTTTTAAAGGTGCGGATGGGACTTTCTGATTAGGTTTTCCCACCAGCTGGCAAGAATGGCAAGATTTGCAGAACTCCGCCACATCACGTCGCAATCCTGGCCAGAAAAAATGTACCAATATTGTCACAGGTCTTGTTCACCCCAAGGTGCCCAGCCAAAGGTGTCTCATGCGCCAAACTAAATAGCTCCTTCTGGTATGGCGGTGGCACCACAATTTGGTGATGAACTTTCCACTCATCGTTTGCTCGCACCTCCGGTGGTCTCCATTTTCTCATGAGTATTTCCCATTTCATGAAGTAACCAACAGGTATCTTCATAGCCTCTTCCTCTGTAACGGCTTTACCAATTAAACACCGGATCTCCGAATCTCCGTGTTGTTCTTCAACAAGTCTCTTTTGGACCAGCACCGTTTGCTCAACCTCGCTCCCAGATGTCTCCGACAGACACTCCATTTCCTCTTTGGTTCCAGATGCCACCTTTTCCTTAAGCTCCTTGATGTCACTCCCTTTACTATTACTTCTTTCAGAATTTTCCTCCAATACCTCTCAGGAACCCAAATCCACATCGCCTTCCTTCTCCTTCTCTTCAGAGCGCTTCCTACCCATAGCACGAGTCACTGCACAGGATGGAAAGATACCCGGAATCTCCTGCTCCAACTGTGCGGTGTTATTTTCCATACTGGGCTTTTCAACCAACATTGGATTACCAGAAACTCGACCACCGGCCAAATCATTCCCGATAATAAAAGAGATTCCCTCTACAGGAAAAGTGGCTTGTAAACCTAGGGTGACCGGTCCTGACACCAAATCAGACTTCAAATGGATGACATTAAGTGGAGCTTTAACATAGCCACCAACCCCCTGTAAAAGAACACTAACACCAGTTGCCATCCTCTCTGACAATGGCAAAATGCCCTCAAGCATCAAAGATTGATGTGCTCCTGTGTCCCTCAATACCCTAACAGGTCTCTGGTTCGTTAAGTCCCCATCCAGTGACACAAACCCCTCTGAAATAAAAGGTTTGTAACCCTCTTGAACAAGGTCATTCTGTGATGCCGTAACTTTGGCATGGGAACCTTCACAAGGCACCGTCCTCCAAGGACGATTTCTCGCATTGGCCAATGCATTCGGAGTTGTACAAGTCTGACTCCGCTCCTGATTTTTCCTTTTCAGGGCGTAACATTGGGACATCAATTTTTTATTTATTTATTGTATACAGAGTCGAGGCTCGTGAAAGAGCTAACATTTATCAAACAAACAAATCAAACAAACAAGTAAACAAAGTATATAAAAATGGGAGCGGTCAACAAGATGGGGAGAGAAGGGGAGGAAGCACACAAACACAACATTTGAGGGCAGGGACATCGGGAGATGTGTGGGAGGCAGAGGGCCTGGGGGGAGGCAGGATAGGTATAAAACGCAAGGACACCAAGGACTTCCAGGAAAGAAGACAAAAGTCACCTCAAAAAAGTGGATTTGGGGTGAAATTAGCGGGGGTAGAAAAGATCAAGGTTTTGGATTGGGGAAGATAAGAGATGGTGGTGAACAGCCGTTTTAAAGACCTGGAGGGAGGAGTGGGATTGAAGAGAGTGAGGGAGTTTGTTCCAGAGGCGGGAGAAAAGAGGAATGAAGGAGTGAAGGTGAGCAGAGAGTCTTGATTTTGGCAGTTTAACCATAAGAGGGTTGGTTAAACTTGCCAACCCTCTTGCCCAGGTTTCTTGCAAAAAGCGCAAGTAGGCCCGGAGGAAAAACTCGTGGTCTGCCTCGGGCCCCCCAGAAGATAAGTCTGTCTTGGAACTGTAGTCTTCTGATTCCTAAAAGTCGCGGGATCAGAAATGTCCCCATAGTCATCTCGAGGCCGCCTCCATGAATATTTGTTCTCCGCCCCTGCTTTACCATAACTCCCCTGGCTAACTCGAGGCGGGAAGTTAGGTTTGTGGAACCCCATCCTGTGTGTCAAGGCATAGTCGTCTGCCACGGTTGCTGCCTCCCTCATACAACTCTGGTACTTTCTTTTCATCCAGATGTACTTTAATGTCCGCGTGGACACACTGTTTGAATTCCTCCACCAAGATCAATTGTCGGAACAGGTTGAAGTCTTTCCCAATCTCCTTCGAGTCACACCACCTATCAAACATGGTTTCCTTTATTCTGGCAAACTCCACATAAGTCTCACTCTCCCTCTTCCTGGCATTCCTGAATTTTTGCCAGTAAGCTTCAGGGACCAATTCATAGGCTTTGAGAATGGCTTTCTTCACTTTCTCATAATCTGCACATTGGTCAATCGGTAAAGCCGAATAGATATCTTGAGCTTTACACACCAAAACACTTTGCAATAAAATTGTCCAGGACCCCACAGGCCATTTTAGCATTTGAGCCACCTTCTCAAAATGTAAAAAGAACTTGGCTACCTCCTTTTCATTGAAGGGTGGATCCAGCCTCACATGCCTACCAACATCCCAAGTGTTCTGACTAGTTGTCGAACTAGCCGGCATGGATACTACTTCTCTCCGTTCTCCCAGTAATTCCAGCTCCTTGAGTTTAAGTTCCTTCTGATACTCCATGTCACGTTCCTTTAACTCCCTTTCGGCTCTCCTTTCCTCTGCTCTTTCCTCTGCTCTTCTTTCTTGTTCAGCTATCCTTTCCTCTGCTCTTCTCTCCTCGAGTTCTCGTTCCTGTTCTACTCTTCTTTCCTCGAGTTCCTTTTCATCTCTCCTTTCCTCTGCTCTTTCCTCTGCTCTTCTTTCCTCGAGGTCTCGTTCCTGTTCTGCTCTTTCCTTTTCTGCTTTCCTTTCCTCTGCTTTTAACCTTTCCTGGCTCTGCAGTTGCATCTCCATTTTCCGGAGCTCCACATTTTCTTTTTCCTCGGGTAACCAATTCAAGGCTACCTCTTTCCATGTTCCTTGTCCCACCAGAGATTCTACCACCAATGTCTGCATCTCTGCTTTCTTCATATTAACTCGGACCTCCAAGTTAAAATATTTGGCCAATATCAAGAGCTCCGATCTTTTTTAACGCTTGGAACTGTGCCTCATTAGGGGACGCCGCAAATTTTTCTGCGTCAAACACCATGGTGACTATTAGTTAGCACCTGTTAACCTTCACACAAAAATTTTCAATTTTTTTTGAAAAATTTTGGAATGTTAGAAAAATTCCAAATTTGGGAATTTTGGGAATGTTAGGGAATTCTATCCCGAACGAGGATTTTAGGGAATTCTATTCCGGATGGGCCCCCAATTTATGTTACGTGCTCCTCCCCAAACCCCGGTCACGGTGCACCTCCGAGCCCCGAGAGGAGTCACGGCAGAAAAATGTG
>NC_136262.1:78895821-78940821 GCF_964187855.1 Myxine glutinosa
GTTGGAAAACGCCCATCGGTGAGCTCGCCTCGGCCTTGATTGGTCGCGAGGGCTCACCGATCCCGCCCCTTCAGGAGGCGTTGGGAAAGCCACGCCTTGTTCTTGGCGCTTTGCTGACTCCTCCCACCTTCTGCTCCAAGATGACCTCGTGTGCAATGGAGTCTTGGGGGTGAAGGTGATGCCAATAACCCCACCCAAAGTTACTGTCACTTTGAAGAGGCCATGGGGGCGTCGGAGGGATCTATCTTATGTCATTTGGTGCAATGCAGGGTCAACTAGTGGGAAACAGAGCCTTAAACTTCATAGAATAAGAAATAACTATTTAGGAAGGGTATATGGTGGCCTACGTGCTTGTACATGGACTAGCTATGGTGCACTCATTTCAATTAACAGCCAATTAAAGGGGAAATGTACATAGGAAATTTTAATACTAAATTTACAAAGTGAAGGTTCTAAAAACCGTAACACAGCACCCTCATTCCGCACGCCATGACTCGGGCCAACAAAACTTTAACTTAGTGTGGCACGTAGGTGTAGTTCCCTCTACAATTAACCTGACCCTGAGTGCGACAGTTTTAAAACACAAATAAGTATGTCCCTGTGCTGCATTGCACCCTACCGAACAGATTCACGCCCACAGGATAACCGAATTGCGGAATTGTTTTCAAACTAAACATGTACGGTGGGGGGCATTATTAACAAGTGACGTTAATTGTATTAACACTGCAACCCATGACCTGTGATTGTTCTTTTGGGGGGGGGGGGGGTGGGGAGACAGCCTGCGCTGCATCGATGCACCAGCACCAACAAAGAGCACCATAAAGCACCAAAAAGCCCCATAAAGCACCATAAAGCACAGTCACCATAGTTCCATAATAAGGAAAAAAAACAAAACAAACTGATGGTGGTTTTGCTCTTCGGCTCCCTCTGCTGGCCGTTGTTCGTTCTTGATGTTGTCAACTTCTTCTTCTTACTGGCGGCCTATTTGGTGGATATAAAAATGAAAAATGCACAAAACGTGTCCGTTTTTTATTTATGGCCCACAGGGGCTGACTATGGGTGGTTCACCTGTGGGCTTGGTGCCACCTCACTGGGTCCGCAAGCAAGATCTTGGGCCATCGTGGCCGGTCCCAGCAGAGGGGCCATGCCCCAACCCGTGGGGTCCATGAGTCGTGCTCAGCCACAGGCATGTGGTCCATAAGTGGTGCGTGGATGCAGGCAGCTGGTTGCGAGGATTCGGGCACACCGACGCGGCCCCCCCACACGCTCCCCTCAGTGCCCAGGGAGCACGGTCCTCGGTTGGGGAAGGAAGACAGAGACGACAGGTTAGCGAGGGGTAAGGTCACAAGGGTACACATCAATAAAGGCAATGCAAGGTGAGGTGCGCCTGGAGACCGAGCGGAGAAAAGCTCGTCCCTATCGTACGTCACCCCACCCGTCACCTGTTCTACCCTTGCCCCTTACCCCTGTATGTACAAAAATCTACACCTTTACAAATCTGTCACTACGTCTCGTCCTCCCCATATTTCCCCTATACCAAATTCGTCACAATCCCATTAATCCAAAATTTGCCATCCCCAATTCATCATCAATCCTCATAAGGAGGGGGAGATGGAACATCAGCACAATGTCACACCCACGTCATGATGCGTCTCACATTCCAAACATTTGCACAAAAATAACAAAAACACATGGCATGGTGTGGAGTTCTGTCATCACCCCAGGTGAGTGGATGTAGATGGTGCGAGGAGATTTCAATCCTAACTATCCTCTAAATGACTTTAATACACTTTACACTACCCGGAGTCTTTCCCTGCCAATCCATTGGCCAACTTACTCTATGGGTTCTACCAACCAATTCCCATTGACCAAACTGTGGTGCTTCATCAATTTGGGGTCTCACTCCCCCGATTCAACTCCCTGTGCCTTCGCACAATTTCCGGGCTGAGTCGTGTAGCTCTCCCAGCAGGTCTACCCACCTGCACACCTCCACCACTGCAGTTGCCTCCGAGCTTACCTGCTCCTTACCCTAACCTATCTAACTGGGGAAGGCCCTCTGGCACTCTCCCCACTCGGTGCCCTCTCTGGCACTGGGCTACCCGGGTCCGTCCTCCAGATCCTCGGGCCCCATCCACAACTCTAACGGCTCCCAGAGCCCACCTGCGGCCTCACCTGGCCAACATCCTAACAGTGGCGGAGTGCCCATTTAACTACACACACTAACAGGCCACACACCCAGCCATTTCCACGTCACTAATGCACCCATCCAAACACCATTCTTCCACCACGCACCACAGATGCCAATATCCAACCACAATTTACCTACTCCCTCTACCTAACTCTTAAACTACCCTCCCTGGGTATTCGTGATAGGGGTCCACTTTTCCCCCATTCACACCTTCGCACCATCCACTCCACTCCACAGTTTCCACCATACTCACTCCACACCATCCATTCCATACTCCATATATTCCATACTCCATGTATTCCACACAACCATTCTCCATACACCTGTTCACTTGCACACCTGTGCAATCACACCTGGTGCCTCCTACACCCTCCTTCCTCCCAGGCCCATTTGCTCAACACAACACACAATCACCATTACTCAGTCATACACTGCTCCATACACTTCCACGCTCAATACAATTCACAATCACCTCACACTTTCCACAATACACTTCTAAATCTCCAAACCATTGCCTCAGGCACCCAAATTCTCCCACGCTCACACACACATCCTTCCCAAGCATTGCCTAGCAATTCCTCATTTCACCAAGCGCAAGAGGCACCCATCGGCTGCACCACGGACGCACCCACGGGCTGCACCATGGACACACCCACCTGGCTGCACCACGGACACACCCACCAGCTGCACCACGGACACACCCACCGGCTGCACCACGGACACACCCACCGGCTGCACCACGGACCCACCCACCGGCGGCACCACGGACACACCCACCCGCTGCACCACGGACACACCCACCGGCTGCACCACGGACACACCCACCGGCGGCACCACAGACACACCCACCGGCTGCACCACGGACACACCCACCGGCTGCACCACGGACACACCCACCGGCTGCACCACGGACACACCCACCGGCGGCACCACGGACACACCCACCGGCTGCACCACGGACACACCGACCGGCTGCACCACGGACACACCCACCGGCGGCACCACGGACACACCCACCGGCTGCACCACGGACACACCCACCGGCTGCACCACGGACACACCCACCGGCTGCACCACGGACACACCCACCGGCGGCACCACGGACACACCCACCGGCGGCACCACGGACACACCCCCCGGCTGCACCTCGGACACGCCCCCCGGCTGCACCTCGGACACACCCCCCGGCTGTACCTCGGACACACCCACCAAGCGTTCCACACACCTGTTCTTCCCTTGCACCCCATGCAAGCTCATTCACTCAACACAATGTCATTCATCTCACACTTCTCACAATACGCTGCTGAGTACACTTTCAACACACACACACGGCACCATTCACAAGCATTGCCTCATTTGCTCAACATGCTCACCTGCAAAAACTTCCATACCAATTCCTCATCCCATAAACCACAAACACACGGCATCATCTAAGCTGACTACTCCCTTCTGAAACTCGAGCTTCCCAGTCGCCCCTTACATTATTGCGCTCCCTCGTAATTATCATCCATTCTAACCTCTCTATGTCCCCGACTACCTGTCCAATGTCGCTACTTACCTCTACCGTTACCTATGGTCATCTCTAGGTCCCTATACATTATCCTAACCCTCCCTCGTCGAGCTTACACTGCCATAAACCCCATAGCTAGTGCTCATGTGCCCCATCTGTGTGTGAGGGATGGTGGATTTGCCATCCCACCACATCGGGCATCTCCCATTATCAATTTTGCCATCAAATTCCTGCAAATCGAAATTTGCCAATCACTGCCAATCATTCTACCAATCATTCTACCAATCATCAAATTCTGCCAATCACTTCTGCCAATCCTATTCACTATTCTAAATTTCGGATCAAAACACTATTATCATCACAGTCCGCTATATCTGAGCCTCGGTGTACGTTACATCATTAAAACGGCTTCGCAAAGCCGAGCAATGAATTCGGGTGGTTTGGTCGCCTGCAGGTTGAGTCCGTCCGGCAGTCGGTTCAGGGTAGGCGGTTTGGTCGGGCCGAGATTCCACGCAGCATCTCGGCGCGGATCCTTGCGGTCTCCGGCCCGATGGCTCAATCTCACTCGGCCAGAACGCCGCCCCCGCTAGGGGGCGAAGATCCGACCTGCCCCCCCCCCCCCGGAATCGCGCCGATCGCCGCTCTGACGTGGCACCGACCATTCAGTGCGGGACCCGGCCCGAATCGCGCACAACGCACCGAAGAGTGACGCGCTTACGGTCCCGGCCGGTCCTCGCTGCAAACAAAGCGCACCGCGCATGGAGTGCTCGCTTCGGCTATCCGTCGCCCTAAACGCTGCCCCGGTCAACGTCGATGCCTCCTCTGCATGCTCACACCACGCGTTCCGTTTGTTGCTCATACATCCCATGCACTTCGGCAATTCCACCACCGTACTCCCTGTTACACACCACACCTCTGGCACACCCTCTGGCACACTCGTCGTTCGCACACTTCATTCCACACCTCTCCTCCGTTACGTCCTCCGTAACACTCACCATGGGCGTGCACTCTCGCATCCGCCCACTCACTCGCTTCAATGGGCTCTCCCACACCCGCCACAACCAACTCAGGTGTGCTTCCTCTCACACTCTCGCCGTCCATCCCAAATGTGCATCCTCGCACCCGTTCCTCCACCAACTCACTCTCCGGGTCACTCTCACCCTCGCACGTACACTCCGTATCGCTCTCTCTCTGTATCACACTCCGTACACTCCGACGTGCATTCCCGCTCGCACTCGGTTTTACTCCCACACTTTATAACACACTCACTCGCCGACACACACTTTTTTCCACAAGGGCGCCATTTCCACTCACACCACCCACAGAGGACCCTTCACCAACGCCCGGATGCTTTCTCGATCCCAAGCGCGCGAAAATTCTTTCTGCGCCAAACATCCTCCTGCAAAATCTCCCCGCACAATATACAGCACGACTCACCTGGGGGATTCCTCTCCTTCGCTCCAACACCACCTGCAAACTTTCATTGGTGTTATTAAGCACAGCATCGTGATGTGAGCAGGGATTTGCACATTTTCCATCTTTCCCTGCCGCGAGGGCTTTTCTAAGTCCCCGGTCTCTCCAATTTCAATTCCCACTACTGCTTTTTCTTTGACAACCGCTGGCTTTATTAAAATTCCCTCTACTTCAGCGGTCGCCGGCTGCCCCATACCCCAGGTCACGATCTCTATAGCCGTCATTTTACCTGTGCTTTTCTCAAACTCGCTCAACCGGCGCTTCTCGAGTCGCGTTACCTTGTCGTGCACCCTTGGGACCTGCTCGCCCGACCTGCGCCTCATGTCCTCCATCATTTTTAAATTATCCCTTCTTGCCTCTGCTATCCGTTTTTTCACTTCACACCTGGATTCCTCCCTCAATTTTTCCAGATCACACCCAGATTCGTCTGACATGGCGTCCCTCTTCCAATTATACATTGACTCTTCCATAGAGGCCCTCATTTGTGCCAGAAAATGGACCCAGACCATCGGCGCTGCCGGCGTGGCCGCCGCAGCCATGTGCGAGGCGCCATTTTGTGCGCCTCCAACCTCGTGCGCGGCGTCGCCATCTTGTGCACCTGATACCCCTGCAACCACATCCTCATTGCTCTCCTCTCTCTCCCCCATATACATTTCCCTGGGGCCCTGGGTCGCTTCTAACCATTCTATCTCTACCCCCACCGGCACCCGATCGCCTTGATTATCCATGGCACGATTTTAAATTTAGGATGTTTTAATAAAATTTTGGCCACTCGTAATTTGAGTGCACTAAGCGCACTTCAGGTCCGAATCTCGCTCCTGACACCAATTGTTACGGCCAATCGTACAATTGGTGTCCAAAATTTGGGCTAAATAAATTTAGTCCCAGGTTCGAATCCCAACTCCTGACGACCAATTGTTGCAGATCTCAAAGTCAGCCCTTTTTCCCCTTACCAAGGGGGGAATAATCCCCTTGTCTGCGACTGACCGACGTGAGTCCTGAAGCTGCCCAGCTCCCTCCGGAGAGGCAGGTGAGCAACCTTGTTCGAGACCGTGGACAAGATGTTATTTTGCCGAGCAGATGGCAGCCCACAGCTCGAACCGTTAGCAAGTACTAAACCCGACTCTGAACATTGGCTAAAATCGCGCCACAGGTACACAATGGGGAAATCACAAAGACGATCGGATGTGAGGAAACCAGAAGGTAAGGAAGAACAAATATAATTTATTACTAATATTTACAAGACCAAAGAAACCAAGGAAGAAGGAAAAATACGAAAATAATTTACAGAAGAGGAGGACACAGTGCAAATATTAACTTATCTATACAGGCTTAACTTATACCCAGGACAACACGGACAAACAGACGACAGTCAGACTTACACGGGGAATAAAGCAGGAATGAATGGCAGGAGGTGGATGGCTTGACGGACGAGGAGGTGGGATCACAGGGCGGGAAGGATGCCGGTCCGGTTGGTGCGATCGCGCGGCTCGAGGTGAGCAGCCGCCGACCCTCCTCAATCGTATCCGCACGGCGGCGTTGCTTCGTAGCCGCGGCCGAAACCGCTGTCAAAGCTCAAAGCTGCGGTGGTCAAAACTGCGGTGGTCTCAAAGCTGCGGTGGTCTCAAAGCTCATGTCCGTTTCATCTGCCGCATCTCCCGCATCTCCCGCATCTGACTCCG
Source organism: Myxine glutinosa (assembly GCF_964187855.1). Classification (NCBI taxonomy): domain Eukaryota; kingdom Metazoa; phylum Chordata; class Myxini; order Myxiniformes; family Myxinidae; genus Myxine; species Myxine glutinosa. The sequence continues at coordinate 78,902,675 of NC_136262.1, forward strand.
CAGTCCTTCCCGCATCTCCTTTTTATGAGGCGCGTCGCGATCCAAACGCCGGCCTGTTGGAAAACGCCCATCGGTGAGCTCACCTCGGCCTTGATTGGTCACGAGGGCTCACCGATCCCGCCCCTTCAGGAGGCGTTGGGAAAGCCACGCCTTGTTCTTGGCGCTTTGCTGACTCCTCCCACCTTCTGCTCCAAGATGACCTCGTGTGCAATGGAGTCTTGGGGGTGAAGGTGATGCCAATAACCCCACCCAAAGTTACTGTCACTTTGAAGAGGCCATGGGGGCGTCGGAGGGATCTATCTTATGTCATTTCGTGCAATGCAGGGTCAACTAGTGGGAAACAGAGCCTTAAACTACATAGAATAAGAAATAACTATTTAGAAGGGTATATGGTGGCCTACGTGCTTGTACATGGACTAGCTAAGGTGCACTCATTTCAATTAACAGCCAATTAAAGGGGAAATGCACATAGGAAATTTTAATACTAAATTTACAAAGTGAAAGTTCTAAAAACCGTAACAGTATATATATACATATGTATATATATATATATATGTATATATTGTTACGGTCCGCGGATAAGATGTTGTTTGCCGAGCGGAGGCACCGCGGCCGAACAGTTTTTCCCCGACTAAACCCGATTCCCTGAATGTTGGCTAGATCGCGCCACAGCTATTCAATGAGGGAAAAGACAAAGACGACACGGATGTGAAGAAGAGGAAGACGAAGGCAAAAAAGGTTTGAAATACGATTACTATTTATTACTATTTACAGGCTGAAAGAAACCAAGGAGAAGGAAAGATAAGAAAATAATATAGACAGAGGGACAGACCAGAAGGACACAGTGAAAATCGCTAGCTTATCTATGCAGTCTTAATTAATTACACAGGGACAAAACAAACAGAACAAACTCACGTACACCAAAAGGATGGAAAGACAGGACTGGCGGGAGGTGGATGGCTGGAGGGAGAGGAATATCCGGAGCTGGCTGGAGCTTGATCCCGCACGGGACGTCGGGCTGGACCTCGACGGCCGCCGATGCCACCGATCCTGTCGTGTGCGCGGGGTAACGGGTCGGAGCTGCTTGGTGGAGCCAAGCCAACGCTGCTGGTGGGGGGTCTGGCGTGACGGGTTCTCTCTCCCTCTCTCACTAACTCCAGGACTCTTTCTCTCTTGCTTAGTCCAATCACTTCTCACCACCGACACTCAACGCAACCACTGACCACCACTGACGACCAACCCCCGCTCTGACCAAAACCACACAACTCAGCTCTTCCCAACTTCTTGCGCGCGCGCCTTTATAGCGCCTCCGGCGATTAAGCCGCCAGCCTTTAGGACACGCCCATCGGTGTGCTCACCTCGGCCCTGGTTGGTCGCGCGACCCTCTGGCTCCGCCCTTGATGACGGGCGGGCACGCCTTTCTTCCCCGACCCGAGCACATGTTCAATGGTGGTTTTGGAGCGAAAACAACCCACAGCTGTAACAAACTGGCAAACTGCCCAGTGCAGTTGGCAATGGAGACTTGGAGGGGATGTAGCTGGAAATTGAGGCTTGGCAATGGAAGTTTTGGGAGTGGGAATGGGGAATGAAAGGAATCTATCTATTTCACTTGGTGCAATGGAGTGTCATTTTAATGGAAGACAAGGCCTTACCCTGATACACATAATAAGGAAATAAACTACTGAACAGGGATATTATAGTGTCCTTCAATGTATGCTTTATGGAATTAACTACCGGAACGCCCTTTGACCTTTATACACACTGGAGCAAGGAGGGCTCAGACTAAACAATAATTCATAACAATTTACAATACAATACAACACAATAAAAAAAACACAATCCTCATTTCCGCAACACTGCACCCTCCTCCTCTTAGGCACATCCTGGGCCTATCACTTTAATTTAGTGTGACACGTAGGTGTAGTTCCCTCTACTTTTAACCTGACCCTGAGTGCGACAGTTTTAAAACATAAATAAATATGTCCCACTGCTCCATTGCACCCTACCTAACAGACTCACGCCCACAGCTAACCGAATTGTGGAATGGTCTTCAAACTATACACTGACGGTGAGGAGCATTATTTACAATTGACACTACTTTATTTACAAAACGCAACCCAGGACCTGTGATTGTTCTTTCTGGGGGGGAGACAGTCTGCTCTGCATCAATGCACCATGAAAGCACCCAAAACGCACCAACACAGCACCCTCAAGCACCAATCGGTGCACAGTCATCACTGTTCAATGAATAAAAATAAAAACAACAACCCCTAACCCTGCAGGTGGTCTCTTGCTCTTCGGCTCCCTCTGCTGGCTATTATTATTTCTTCAGTTGTTGTCATCTTCCTTTGCTGGCGGCCTCTTTGCAATAAAAAATGCACCCAATGTGTCCATGTCTATTTATTTTATTTTTGGCCCACAGGGCCGACTAGTGTGGTTCACCTGTGGGGCATCGGTGCCCTGTGGCCAAGGTCCGCCAGCAAGATTTCGGGCCTTCAGGGCCGGTTCCAGCAGAGGGGCCATGCCCCAACCCATGGGGTCCATAAGTGGTGCTCGGCCACAGACATGTGGTCCATAATGTGGTGCATCGATGCAGACAGCTGGTTCTGGGAGTTCCGGGCGCACAATGGCGGACTCACGCACGCTCCCCTCAGCGCCCAGTGGCGCACAGGTCCTCATGTGGGAGACAAAGGGGGGAGAGACAGATGAGCGAGGGGTAAGGTCACAAGGGTACATATCAATAAGGCAATGCAAGGCGAAATGCGTACGGAGAGCGAAGTGAGAAAAGCTCGTCCCTACCGTACGTCACCCCCCCTGTCACCTACACTACCCTTGCCCTTACCCCATATTTACAAAATATACACATTTACAAATTCGTCACTACTGTCACGTCTTCCCCATATTTCCCCTACACCAAATTCGTCTCCACAATCCCTCTATCCAAAATTTGCCATCACCCAATTCATCATCAATCCTCATAAGGAGGAAGAGATGGAACACAAAGCACAATGTCACACCCACATCATGATGCGTCTCACATTCCAAACATTTGCATCAATAAAAATAATAAAAACCACCTGGCATGGTGTGGAGTACCTGTCACCTCAGGTGAGTGGATGCAGATGGTGCAAGGAGATTTTCATCCTAACTACTTTCTAAATGACATTAACACACTTTACACTACCCGGGGTCTTTCCCTGCCAATCCATTGGCCAACTTACACTATGGGTTCTAAAAACCAATTCCCATTGCCCAAACTGTGGTGCTTCTCAATTTGGGGTCTCACTCCCCCGATTCATCTCCCTGTGCCCTTGCACAATTTCTGGGCTGAGACGTGTCGCTCTCCCAGCAGGTCTACCCACCTGCACACCTCCACCACTGCAGTTGCCACCCGAGCTTACCTAGCTCCTCACCCTAACCTATCTAATTGGGGAAGGCCCCTCCTGGCTCTGTCACCCCTCAGTGCCCTCTGGCACTGGGCTACCCGGGTCCGTCCTCCGGATCCTCGGGCCCCATCCACAACAACTCTACCGGCTCCCAGAGCCCACCTGCAGCCTCACCTGGCCGACATCCTCACAGTGGTGGAGTGCCCAAACCAACTACACACACTAACAGGCTACACGCCCAGCCATTTCCACAACACTAATGCACCCATCCAAATACCATTCTTTCACCCGCACCACAGATGCCAATATCCAACCACAATTTACCTGTTCCCTCTACCTAACACTTACACTACCCGCCCCGGGTATTCGTGATGGGGGTCCATCCTTCCCCCATTCACACCTTCGCACCATCCACTCCACTCCATAGTTTCCACCACACTCACTCCACGACCATCCATTCCAATAATCCATATATTCCACACTCCATGTATTCCACACTCCATGTATTCCACACTCCATGTATTTCACACAACCATTCTCCATACACCTGTTGTTGCACACCTGTGCAATCACACCTGGTGCCACCTGCACCCTCCTTCCTTCCTGGACCATTTGGTCAGCACAATACTCATCACCATCACTCACTCATACACTGCTCCATACACCTGTTCAGTTGCACACCTGTGCAATCACACCACAATTCACACTCACAATCATTTACTCATACCTTGCTCAATACACTTGAATGCACCTCCAACACTCACACGGCATCATCTAATCTACCTGTTGCCCTGCTAACTTAGTGCTCCCCGTCTTCCCTTTAAACTAAGCACATACCACGTCATTATAATCCACACTAATCTACCTGCGTCCCCACTACAGGTATCATTGTCACTACCTAACCTTAACGTTACCTAATGTCATCTTCTAGGTCCCTACACATTATCCAAACCCTCCCTCGGCGAGCTTACACTGCCATAAACCCCATAACCTAGTGCTCCTTTGCCCCCTGCTGTGAGGGATGGTGGATTGGCCATCCCACCACATCGGGCATCTCCCACTACCAATTTGGCTCGTCCAAATTCCAACCAATCAAAAATTTTCCAATTACTGCCAATTCTATTCACTTTTCTAAATTTCGGATCAAAACCACTATCACTATTATCATCATCACAGTCCGCTATATCCTAGCCTCGGTGTGTCATGACATCATTAAACTCGGCTTCGTAAAGCCGAGCAATGAATTCGGGTGGTTTGGTCGCCTGCAGGTTGAATCCGTCCGGCTTTCGGTTCAAGGGAGGTGGTTTGGTCAGGCCGAGATTCCACGCACCATCTCGGCGCGGTACCTTGCGGTCCCGGGCCTGATGGCTCAATCTCCCCCGGTCGAAACCGCGTCCCCGCCAGGGGGCACCATTCCGCTTCCTCCCACTCGCCCTTGAACCGGACCGGTCGCCTCGCCCGACAAAGCCCGGACTCGACCGTGCGGGACGGGGCCAAGCCCGAATCGGCAACGACGCTTCGAAGAGAAGCGACGCAGCTTCGATCCGCGCCTGGCCTGGCATCCAACAAAGCACACCGCACCCCGAGTGCTCGCATCGGCTATCCGTCGCTCTAACCGCTAACCCGGTTACCGTCGATGCTTCACCTGCATGCTCACACGCATACGCTACCCCCTTTCACCCTCACAAAACCTGGCATTCCAACGCCGTCCGTCCATTCCACCAACGCACTCCCTGTTACACCCCACACCTCTCGCGCACACTCACCGTTCACACACTCTTTTAACACACCTCACGCACCGTCTTGCGCACTCTCCCTTGGTACGTACTCCGTACCACTCACCATGGGTGTGCACTCTGGCATCCACCCACTAACGCGCTCAGATGGGCTCTCCCACACTCGCGCTACCACCAACTCAGGTGTGCTTCCTCGCACACGTTCCACCACCACCTTACTCTCCGTGTCACACTCACCCTCGCACGTACACTCCGTATTGCTCTCACTCCCTGTGTCACACTCCGTACACCCCGACGTGCATTCTCGCTCGCACTCGGTATCACACTCGCGCTGCGTAACACGCTCACCCCTTGACGCACACTTTTTTTTCACACGCGTGCCATTTCCACTCACACGGGACCCTTCACCAACGCCCGGGTGCCATATTGACCCCAATCGCGCGACAATTCTTTTGTCGCCAAACATCCTTCTACAAAATCTACCCGCACAATATACAGCACGACTCACCTGGGGGATTCTTCTTCCTCCCTGCACGAAAACCTGCAAATCTTTATAAGGATTAATGAGCACAGCATCGTGATGTGAGCACGGACTTTGTACAGTTTCCATTCCTTCCTCCGATTGTTGCTCTTTTAAGTCCCCGGTCTCTCCAATTTCAACTATACCCATAATTTCTTTGTTCACCTCGACGACCGTTGGCTTTAATAAAATTCCCTCTACCTCATCCGTCGCCGGCTTTTCCAAACCCCGAGTCGCGATTTCTACACCCGTCATTGTACCCGTGCTTTTCTCCACCTCGCTCAACCAGCGCTTCTCGACCCGCGTTACCTCCTCGTGCACCCTTGGGACCTGCTCGCCCAACCTGCGGTTAACCTCCTTCTCAGCCTCCCTTACCTCGTATGCGGCTCTGTCCCTCGCCAGTCCCTCAGTTATTTCTTTAATTTTGTTTCCCAAGTCATTTTTGAATTGCTCCCTCATCTCGGCCATAAGGGCCTCCATTCCAGCCATAAATGATTGCATGTCTTCAACCGTTGGTACAGAGGGCGCGGCTCTTGCCGCCATGTGCGAGGCGCCATTTTGTGCCTCTTCAACCACGTGCGCGAGAGCGCCATATTGTGCGCCTGACACCTCCTCAACCACCTTGCCATTTGTCTCCTCCTCTCTTTCCTCCACATACATTTCCCCGAGGTCCTGGGTCGATTCTACCCCGTCTATCTCTCCCACCGACATCCCGTCGCCTTGACCAGCCATGGCGCGATTTCAAAATTCGGGTTTTGCAAAACAAAAGCAATTTCGGTAGTTTGTAATTTTGAGCGCGTTAAGCGCTTCAGGTCCGAATCCGACACTTCTGACACCAATTGTTATGGTCCGCGGATAAGATGTTGTTTGCCGAGCGGAGGCACCGTGGCCGAACAGTTTTTCCACGACTAAACCCGATTCCCTGAACGTTGGCCAGATCACGCCACAGCTATTCAATGAGGGAAAAGACAAAGACGACATGGATGTGAAGAAGAGGAAGACGAAGGCAAAAAAGGTTTGAAATACGATTACTATTTATTACTATTTACAGGCTCAAAGAAACCAAGGAGAAGGAAAGATAAGAAAATAATATAGACAGAGGGACGGACCAGAAGGACACAGTGAAAATCGCTAGCTTATCTATGCAGTCTTAATTAATTACTCAGGGACAAAACAAACAGAACAAACTCACGTACACCAAAAGGATGGAAAGGCAGGACTGGCGGGAGGTGGATGGCTGGAGGGAGAGGAATATCCGGAGCTGGCTGGAGCTTGATCCCGCACGGGACGTCGGGCTGGACCTCGACGGCCGCCGATGCCACCGATCCTGTCGTGTGCGCGGGGTAACGGGTCGGAGCTGCTTGGTGGAGCCGAGCCAACGCTGCTGGTGGGGGGTCTGGCGTGACGGGTTCTCTCTCCCTCTCTCACTAACTCCAGGACTCTTTCTCTCTTGCTTAGTCCAATCACTTCTCACCACCGACACTCAACGCAACCACTGACCACCACTGACGACCAACCCCCGCTCTGACCAAAACCACACAACTCAGCTCTTCCCAACTTCTTGCGCGCGTGCCTTTATAGCACCTCCGGCGATTAAGCCGCCGGCCTTTAGGACACGCCCATCGGTGTGCTCACCTCGGCCCTGGTTTGTCGCGCGACCCTCTGGCTCCGCCCTTGATGACGACGGGCGGGCACGCCTTTCTTCCCCGACCCGAGAACATGTTCAATGATGGTTTTGGAGCGAAAACAACCCACAGCTGTAACAAACTGGCAAACTGCCCAGTGCAGTTGGCAATGGAGACTTGGAGGGGATGTAGCTGGAAATTGAGGCTTGGCAATGGAAGTTTTGGGAGTGGGAATGGGGAATGAAAGGAATCTATCTATTTCACTTGGTGCAATGGAGTGTCATTTTAATGGAAGACAAGGCCTTACCCTGATACACATAATAAGGAAATAAACTACTGAACAGGGATATTATAGTGTCCTTCAATGTATGCTTTATGGAATTAACTACCGGAACGCCCTTTGACCTTTATACACACTGGAGCAAGGAGGGCTCAGACTAAACAATAATTCATAACAATTTACAATACAATACAACACAATAAAAAAAACACAATCCTCATTTCCGCAACAATATTATATATATATATATATATATATTATATATATATATATATATATATATATATATATATATATATATATATATATATATATATATCATATATATATATATATATATATATACATATATATATATATATATATTGCTATGGTTTTGAGGTTTGTAAAGTGAGCCTAATAAAGGTTAAAGTTTTCCACCATAGATAGTCACACAAGCAACATGTAACCTCATTTGTAGTATAGTTATTTCTTAGTATGTGTGAGAGTAGGCCCTTTCCAGTGTTAATTCTGCGTTGTGTAAAGCCAGGAAAATAGACCCTACTGCCACCGATCACCCTACGTCCGTAACCTCAATACAGTTTGTTAATGTTAGTTTATTTTGGGCGATTTAACACGAGGGCGGCGAGGAGGGTCGGGGCGGATTCAAGGCGGAGCGGCAGAGGCAATGACGGTAAGCATGAGCCGCCAATCAGAACTCAGGGTGGTGGCGTCAGAGGGCGTGGTGAGAAGAGTCTGGTGAGTTCCAGAAGGTTCGCGGGGCGTGCCTATATAACCCGCTGCGCAAAAGCCCTCGAAAGGACTGCAGCAGAGAGATAAAGGACTGAAGCGGAGGCCTTGCATCAGGGAGCTTGCGATAAAAGGACTTGCAGAAGAGGGCTAAGAGAACTTGATCATTGCACGAGAACGCGCGCTATCCAACACCCAGTGAATTGAGGAAGAATAGTTGGTTGCTAGATATACGCGGGCGCAGCCAGGCGCGTTCATATCGATATAGCGCATTTCAGCCACACGAGTGAACAAGGCTGAGTAACCGCCCTTTGCCGTAAAAGTCCCCCCTTCACCGTAAAAGTCCCCCCTTCGCCGTAAAAGTCCCCCCTTCACCGTAGAAGTCCGCCCCTTGCCGTACCGCCGTGCCACAAGGCCCTGTCTCCGCCGATCACCATCTTCGCGGGATGCACGTGGGCCGTGGAGAGCTGACGAGGACCATCCCTGGACGCGTTGGGGAACACCTGCCCAACTGCAATCCCCTGTGTGAGTGTGTGAGACGGGCCCGTTGCCCTGGGATAAGTTAAGACTGTATAAGCTTTCTCTGTGTCCCCGTGTCCTTGAACTGTACATACGTGTGAAATAATTAAACCTATCTGTTCTTCCTTTCTTCTGAATTCGATCGTGCAAGTGATTTCTCCAATTGACTAAGCGTGGCACGAATACGATCGCTCCAATCGGGTTCCACTAGTTAAGACTACGCATCTCACGTGTACGCAAACTGCTCGGCGTACCAACATCACACGTGGTTCGGGCGAGGCTTGTTTCCTCATTTCCGTGGCGGTGCAAGTACTTAGGTACGAGCGAGAATTTGGTCCTGAAACCCTATTTTGCGCTCGCCCGGAAAAAGACGTAATAAGTCTCAGTTCCGCCAGGCTAGTAAAGACATGGGGATTAATCCCCCTTGATAAGGGGAAGAAGGCCGGTGAGAGAACCGCAACAATATTATATATATATATATATATATATATATATATGTATGTATATATATATATATATATATATATATATGTATATATATATATATATGTATATATATATATATATATGTATATATATATATATATGTATATATATATATATATATATATTGTTGCGGATCTCGAGCTCGTCGACGTACTGAGGGGGAGGGGGGGTTAAGCCCTGCTCCCCCTCGAGCTTCGAGTCCACGAGGCTGCCCCCACGCTATACTCGTGCTGGACGGAATGCTGGGCAATTCCAGCCACCGAGCCCACAGCTAACACATGGAAGGGTTAACGGTCACGACCCGAGTACCTTCGACACACGCAGCCGCGAGAACGGGGGCTGAATCTCGCACGAGTCACGCTGGTCTTTAATGCCGGTGCACACTCTTCTTCCACACACTCTGTGGGGTACACTACTCTCCCCAGTCCTCTAAACTATGAGTATGAGCCCCCATCTATGGAGGTTCTTTGTCGCAGCTCGGCCTTGAAGGGCCGAGCGTTCCATACGGGTGGTTGGTCGCCTGTATGGGTTGTCCGTCCGGCATTGACGATCCGAGGGAGTTGGAATTGATGGTTCCCAAGTCCATCCCTGTGCGGGGCCTTTGGGTCCCACGCACGAAGACCCAACCGGCCACGGTCAGAGAACCTCACCCGGTAAGGTGCGTGTCTCCGAAACTCCACATTTCCCCTCGAACCCGCCGACGGCCTTTGCCGTGGTACGGCGCCAACCATACCGTGCGGGTGCTGGGGGCATGAATCGTGCATGCCGGATTGCTGGTCCTTGTGAGACTGACGCAGCACCGATTCCCTCCGGTCCCCGCGGCACACAACTCACCGGGGGCTCGCGTACGCTACTCGTCCCGCTAAGCACTACCCCGGTCGGTGTCGATGCCTGGGCCGCGTCATCACAACTCGCGACCCACTCCACACTCGCACACCCAGGCGCACACGTGCCCCCCACACACTCCGTCATCGCACACTCTGGTGCACACTCTCTTTCCACACACTCAGTCATCGCATATGCCGGTGCACACTCTTCTTCCACACACTCTGGGGTGCACTCTCGCTACACACACTCCGGTGTGCACTCTCGCTCCACACACTCCGGTGTGCACTCTCGCTCCACACACTCCATACCACTACCACTCGCACACCTCACAATGGGCCCTTCACGGCCACCCGGGTCTCGCCTCTCTCCCAAGCTCGCCAAGCACCCGTTCGCATCAAACACATTTCCGCCATCATCGCCACTCACCTCGGGGCTCTCCTTCCCCTGCTTCTCTGCCAACACCTGCAAACTTTCCATTTGGTCAGCAAGCACGGTGTCCCGGTGCGAACACAAACTTTGTGCCCATTCCATCACCTCCTCCCGTGTTTCACTCCCTGTCTCTCCTTCCGTCTCTTCAACCCCAATTATTTCTTCCTTTTCCAGGGTTACCTCCTCTGTTTCCCGGTGCGCCCCTACTATTTCCTGCTGCGCCCCCAAAATTTCCTCTTCCAATTCGACCATCGTCTGCGCCCCCAAAATTTCCTCCTCCAACTTGACCTTTGTCGGTTTCTCTTCCTCCCGCGTCGCTACACTCATAGCCCCAGTCAGTTTGGCCGTGCTCCGCTTCAACCCCCTCTCCACACGCTCCTCGTACAGCTTCACCTCGTCGCACACCACTGCCACCTCCTTGCTCATCCTACGCCCAATTTCCTCCCCCATGGTGTCCATCCGATTAGCCATCTGACCACCCATTTTGTTCATTTCTTCACTCGTCTTGACCATGTTGCGCCTTGATTCCTCCCCCTGGGTATCCATTTTTTCGCCCATCTTGACCATGTATGCCCTCATTTGCGCCATAAATAGGCCCATATCCCCTGGCACCGCGGGCTCGGCTTCCGCCGCTACGTGTGAGGGGCCGCCATTTTCTCCACTTCCTCCTGCTGCACCCTCATCAACTTCCCCTTCTACCCAACTCTCCCTGCTGGTCCTGGGTCATTAATTCTGCCATATTTCCTACTTCCACCGGCACTTGGTCATCTTGGCCAGCAATTGCACGAACTCAAAAAAAATTGGTTTTACACAAAATTTTGTACGCTCGTAATTTTGTAATTTTGAGTACGTGAAGCGCACTTCAGGTCCAAATATCCCACTCCCGGACACCAATTTTTTGCGGATCTCAAGCTCGTCAACGTACTGAGGGGGGGGGGGGGGGGTTAAGCACTGCTCCCCCTCGAGCTTCGAGTCCAAGAGGCTGCCCCCACACTATACTCGTGGTGGACGGATTGCTGGGCAATTCCAGCCGCCGAGCCCGCAGCTAACACATGGAAGGGTTAATGGTCACGACCCAAGTACCTTCGACACACGCAGCCGCGAGAACGGGGGCTGAACCTTGCACGAGTCACGCTGGTCTTTAACGCCCGAGCGGTTGTGCGTCGCGTAACTCGTGCCATTAGCACTATGAACCCGATCGAGTGGTTTTAACTCGTGCAATGCTAGGCTAATGGTGAAAGGACGAAGATGGCCAGGTTGGAAACAAACCACAGGATTTATTCACAAATGTACAATAATTATAGAAAAAGGGACACAGTGGAGAACCTCAACAGCCTTACTTACGTTCCCGGACAAGGGCCCTCAGACTCGTTCGGGGAAGGGGAGAAAGAGGGGAACGCACACAAAGCGCAGCCGCTTGGTGCAGTTCGCCTGGACGGCTCGTTTCGTGGATCACCCCAAGGATGTTCGCGGCAGGGACGTCGATCACAATCGTGCATGTACGGGAATCCGAGGAGCGTATCCCGAAGTCAGCGAGGTAAAGCGCATGTGCAGGGAGTCCAGGCAAAGGTCGTCAGGGCAGAGAGCGCATTCAGAGTGCGAATCTGGAGAGAGACCAAATCGAATCCAGGGCCAGAGAGATCGTCCTGCCAGAGAGGGCGTTCGGGGGTCCGGGCCGGGTTTTATATCCCCCGGAGCCCCACCAGAATGTTCCATGAGCCTCCACTGGCCGCCGGGGGTCACGTGTCGTGACAGCCCCTCATTAGTCACTCCCCTTAGCTCTCATTGGCCACCGTTATTGATCACTCCCCTCAGCTCTCATTGGCCGCTGTTATTGGCCACTCCCTTTAGCTCCCATTGGCTGTTCGCTGCTTACCAGCCACGCCCTCCAGCTCCTCCCTCGGGCCTCCTAGACTTGTCCTCGGCCCATGACATGGCATTCCAGGCTTCAATGAGGCCTACCCTTACTCTACCTGCCTCAACGCATACTAACACTGGGAAGGAGACTATACTTCACATTTAATAAGAAATAACTAACTAAGCGAGGCTACATGTTGTAGTGCAACTAACTATAGGGGGGTTGCCTTTATTTACAAATATTACAAAGATTTACAAAATCCAGGCGTCCGTCAACTTTTGGTTTCCGTCAATTTCAAGTAGAACGGCTTGTCCGATTAAATCCATTTTTGCAGTGTGTGTTGGGGTTGAGTAGAGGAAGGTTCCTTTTGAAAATGGGCGCGCTGCGATTTTCAATATGGCCGCCACGGCAGCCATCTTGAAATTGGTTTCCGTCAATTTCGAGCAGAACGGCTTGTCCAATTAAATCCATTTTTGCAGTGTGTGTTGGGGTTGAGTAGAGGAAGGTTCCTTTCGAAAATGGGTGCGCTGGGATTTTCAATATGGCCGCCACGGCAGCCATCTTGAAATTGGTTTCCACCATGCATGGGCTGAGGGGTTAAGCCCGCTATGCGGTCCTATTTATTTTTATTTCGATTCACTCCTTCCTGTCCTTTGTTTCCCTTCCTTTTCAGAGAGAGAGAGAGAGAGAGAGAAAGAGAGAAACAACATGAACAGCTGGAAAGAGAGCCCACAACTTTTACATTAATCGGCGGCTCATCCCGTCTTCCGGCTGATCGTTTTTTTTCTCCACCAGCTGTGTTTGTTTTAGTGTTTGAAAGTATGTCTCGGCTCGTAATTAATTAGTTACTGTTAGAGAGCGATATTCATCCTCCTCCGATCCCCTCCCTCGTCCTTTCCACCCCCCCCCCCCCCCCCGCCTTCGTCCCTTGTCCCTCTCCCCCCCCCCCCCTCGTCCCTTGTCCCTTTCCCACCCACCCTCGTCCCTTTCCCACCCACCCTCGTCCCTTGTCTCTTTCCCCCCCTTGTGACTTGTCCCTTGTAAATTCTGACTTCGTTTTTTCGCGTTACGCGGAATATGAAGCGTTAACGCGTAGACATGGCGTCGTTTGTGTCCCGCCGAACGATGTCAGCGTCGAGGACCTCGTTATTGCTGTGGGCAACATAATCGGTATTGATAAAGTTCGTGCAGCCTCGCGAATGAACAAACGTGTCGTTATTTTAGTATCCGAGGCTGAACTAGTTCACGAGATTGTATCTACAGGACTATCGACAGATGATGGACACTCCGTACTCGTGTCCCCTCTCGACACTCCAGCCGTTAAGGTCATCATCTCGAACGTTCCTCCATTCCTGAAGAATGAGAGACTGGTCTCCGAACTATCTCATTATGGTACTGTGGTTTCGCATGTCACTGTGTTACCTTTACGTTGCCAGGACGACCGGGCTAAACATGTGATGTCTTTCAGGAGACAAGCTTATCTTGTACTTCCTCCTTCTAACGTCGAAAGAACGCTGAACATTGTTTTAAAATTCAAAATTGATAATCATGATTACCAATTATACGTAACCACTGACACCTTGAAATGTTTTGAATGTGGTAAATTCGGACACCTGAAACGCTCTTGCCCAAAAGCAGCTTAGTCGAATGATGGGACAAACCACGTAAACAACAAGGATTCCTCTTCTTCATCTTTAGCTTCGGCTGTTAAGGGAACATTCTCCATGTCCGGTAACGACGCTCATATCAGCCTTCCCATCCCGATGATCCAAACAGCGCAACGAACGTCGGGGATGGTTTCACCATTGTTCCGTCAAGGAACGGATGGTTTTTCCTTGGCACACCTGAGCTCCTCACCACATACAAGGCTTTCATCCGCAGCTCAATGGAATACTGCTCTCCCCTCTGGGCGGTGCTCCTGCATCACACCTAGCTCGTCTTCACGCTGTTGAAACCAAAGCGTTCAGAATCATTGGAATCTCCCGTGATGAAGCTACCTCCGAGGGCCTTTCACTTACTCACCGCAGGCAGGTTGGTGGTCTTTCTGTTTTCTACTGACTCCTCTCCAGCCTTGCTCCTCCAGCTCTCTCTGGGCTCTGTCCCCCAAATATTCCTACAGGTCGCACAAGATGTGCTTGCAACCCTCTTATGGTTAAACTGCCAAAATCAAGACTCTCTGCTCACCTTCACTCCTTCATTCCTCTTTTCTCCTGCCTCTGGAACAAACTGCCTCACTCCCTTCAATCCCACTCCTCCCTCCAGGTCTTTAAAACAGCTGTTCACTACCATCTCTTATCTTCCCCCATCCAAAACCTTGATCTTTTCTACCCCCACTAATTTCACCCCAAATCCACTTTTTTGAAATACCAACTTCTTTCCTGGAAGTCCTTGGTGTCCTTGTGTTTATACTTCTCCCACCCCCCCCCCCCCCCTTCCCACGCCGCCTCCCCCCAAGCCCTCTGCCTCCCACACATCTCCCGATGTCCCTGCTCTCAAATGTTGTGTTTATGTGCTTCCCCTTCTCTCCCCATCTTGTCTGCCGCTCCCTTTTTTATATACTTTGTTTGTCTGTTTGATTTGTTTGTGTGATGGATGTTAGCTCTTTCACGAGCCTCGATTATGTATACCAAAAAAAAAAAGAAAAAAAAAGGAAGAGAAAGACCTTTCCCGAGGGTCATTTAACTCAGAAAAAGGTAGCATTTAACAATAAGCAACCTGTCGGGTAACACCCCCCCCCCCCTCCCAAGTCGTGACCGATGCCACTACAAAGCTTACCTGGGACAAACCCTGTACCTACAGCCAACAAATTCGGCCCCCTTTCATGTGAGGACATAGACGTTCCACCTGCAGGGACTGTTTTACCTTTTAACGAATCAAATGGAATCGTTTCACATGTTATGGACTCGACTATAGGGAAAGTCCTCTGATGATTGTGCTGAGACCACTGGTGATGAACCTGCTGAGACCACTGGTGATGAACCTGCTGAGACCACTGGTGATGAACCTGCTGAGACCACTGGTGATGAACCTGCTGAGACCACTGATGGTCAACATGCTGAGACCACTGGTGATGAACCTGCTGAGACCACTGGTGATTAACCTGCTGAGACCACTGGTGATGAACCTGCTGAGACCACTGGTGATGAACTTGCTGAGACCACTGGTGATGAACCTGCTGAGACCACTGTTGATGAACCTGCTGAGACGACTGGTGGTGAACCTGCTGAGACGACTGGTGATGAACCTGCTGAGACCACTGGTGATGAACATGCTGAGACCACTGGTGATGAACCTGCTGAGACCACTGGTGATGAACCTGCTGAGACCACTGGTGATGAACCTGCTGAGACCACTGGTGATGAACCTGCTGAGACCACTGGTGATGAACCTACTGAGACCACTGGTGATGAACCTGCTGAGACCACTGGTGATGAACCTGCTGAGGCCACTGGTGATGAACCTGCTGAGACCACTGGTGATGAACCTGCTGAGACCACTGGCGATGAACCTGCTGAGACCACTGGTGATGAACCTGCTGAGACCACTGGTGATGAACCTGCTGAGACCACTGGTGATGAACCTGCTGAGACCACTGGTGATGAACCTGCTGAGACCACTGGTGATGAACCTGCTGAGACCACTGGTGATGAACCTGATGAGACCACTGGTGATGAACCTGATGAGACCACTGGTGCTGAACCTGCTGAGACCACTGGTGATGAACCTGTTGAGACCACTGGTGATGAACCTGCTGAGACCACTGGTGGTATACCTGCTGTGGTAAACCTGATGAGACCACTGGTGGTAAACCTGCTGAGACCACTGGTGATGAATCTGCTGTCACTTTGGAAAATGTTAATCCTAAACATGATGATGCTGAATCCCTGTCAGCAGAAAATAGCGAAACTGTCCCAGTCACTGCTCCCAGTCCATCACCTGGTGAAGCCGGAATCGCAGAAATCAATGTTTTGCAAGAGATTCCTATTGTGCTAGATGCCGCCACACCATCAGAGGTTGTTGCAGTCGAGGGAGGCAACATCGCTGCATCTGCTGATGCTGTTTCTGTTTCACCAAATCCACAGATTATTGCTGTTATTCCACAAAGCAATGTTCCCACGGTGGGAGAGCACACAGATGTTACAACTAGTGCAGATCCGTGTGTCGATATTGATGACAGTATTGACATGCAGGACTATACAAGCTTGTGTGATTCGGAAATTAAAACTGACTGACGAATCTGACCTGGAGGAAGCAAACAGCCAGGTGGAGGCAGTGGAGAAGCTTTCCAGTCAAGGTCATACTTCCCCTGAACAAATAAGACTTTTCTTGCAAAATACGTACAGGAAACGCATTGTAAACCTAACGGAATACTTTCCAGATTTACCGTCCTTCCTTGAGTGTGGTCAGGCTATTGTACGCAAGCCTGACTCATTCAACTTTCGTCAGACACATTGTCACCGTTTAAGAAAATTGATGGTCAAGGCGAAAAAGACTCTAAGTTAACTCATGGTGAGTTTCAAGATTGGAACAGCAAATGTCAATGGTGGTGGAAGTTCACTCCGCCAGATCCAGACCAAGCAGCTGATAGACGCTAACAGTCTCGACATAGCTTTGTTGCAGGAGACCCATGCCGTCAGATCTGTCCAGTCCCAGTGGCGACTCATTATGGATAAGGAGTGTTTCTTTAGTAACAGCTCCTCGTCTAAAGCAGGAATCATGTTCGTCTTAGGGAAACATTTCCAACTGTCCTCCCTCCAATTTACGACTATCATTGATGGCCATCTTGCCTCTGTGACCTTCTATCTATATCAATAAGGTCAAGTTTACAATCCTTAATGTGTACGGTCCAAGCAAAAATGGTGAGCGGATCTCCTTTTTCTCTGAACTGAGAAAGTTCCTCCAAACACTGGATCTGCAGACTTGTCTAATTATTGGTGGCGACTTTAACTGTACTGTTAATGCCTCATGTGACCGAAACGGGCCAGAACCCCAACCATGTACCGCAAAACTTTTTGCGAATATCATTGCGAAATATAATCTCCATGATGTCTGGCGCTTGCAACACCCTTCTGAACAATCCTATACATGGTGTCGTTGTTCCAACAATCGCATCTCACTTGCGAGGCTGCATCGCATTTATGTAAATTCTCACCTGTTACATGGTGTTTGCAAATCTGATATCGTGCCTTCCAGTTTCTCTGATCACTCCCTAGCTTGAGCATTCGTTCAACTCTCTAAACCATGTCCAGGGAGTTCTCACTGGAAATTCAACAATAGTTTAATAGAAGACCTCAATTTCATTCAGGCTTTTGAATCGTTCTGGACAGATCTCTTGGAACGGAAGTTAAGCTGCTCTGTTAACCCACTAGTGTGGTGGGATTTAGTAAAAGCCCAAATCAAAGGTTTCTGCCAACAATATCAGAGCTTCTCAAAAAGGGCTGATTATGAAGCGAAAAAATTATTGCAATCGGAGATTTTACATCTTCAGAGGTTCACAGGACAAAATAATAATGTGCAAAGAGCCTTAACCGAAAAACAGTCTTTATTGAAAGAAATAACTGAGAAGAATGCACGTGGTGCCTTAGTTCGGATGAGGGTGCAGCACCTTAACGAGACAGACATACTAACTAAGTATTTTTTTTCTTTAGAGAAACGCCTTCTGAACAAACAGCTAAGTATTTTTTTTACTTACCAACATACCAACTAAGTATTTTTTTTCTTTAGAGAAACGCCTTCTGAACAAACAGCTCTCTCAACTGCAATTGGCAGACTCATCCATCACTTTCAACCAATCAGTTATCAAACTTTTCACAAAGGAATAATTGTCGAAAATATATTCGATGGAACAAATAAATCCTGTCAGTGTCGCCTCTATCTCCGTAGGCCTGCCAGTGTTGTGTGAAGATGGACGTTCCCACCTGGAGGGGCCCATTATCTTGGACGAACTTGGTGCCGCTCTGCACAGCCTTGCTGTTGGGAAAGCGCCTGGATTGGATGGACTTACAACTGAATTTTATAAGAAATTTTGGCATCTATTGGGTCCCGAACTCCTCAACACCTTGAACGCAAGCTGCCAGCTTGGAGAGCTCCCTCAGAGTTGCCGACGGGCTATTCTCACCCTCATCCCAAAGAAAGGAGACTTGCTCTTTATTCAAAACTGGCGCCCAATCTCTTTGTTATGCACAGACTATAAGTTATTCTCGAAAGTCCTGACATCGCGACTTACTCCTCATCTCTCCTCATTGTTGAAAGAAGACCAATGCTATTGTGTACCCAAATGCTCCATCGATGACAACATCTCCCTTGTAAGAGACATGATTGAACTGTGCAAAGAAAACCCCACAGATTTGGGACTTCTTCTCCTTGATCAGGAGAAGGCCTTTGATCGCGTTGATCATCGGTACCTCTTCAAAGTGCTTGAACGGTTTGGACTTGGTCTGACCTTCATTTCATATATTAAGATGCTGTACAATAATATTTCTAGTGTGCTTAAAATAAACAATGAACTTGTTACACCCTTGCCTGTTTACAGGGGAATTCGACAAGGTTGCCCCCTCTCTGGCTTGCTCTATGCTCTCTCCATCGAACCCTTACTGGGTTATTTGCGTGCTAGACTAACCGGGGTTGGAGTTTCTCATCTTGAACGGCCCATTAAGGTGCTGGCGTATGCCGATGTTGTGTGTCTTTGTGCGTAACCTCAATGACATTAACGTTGTCCGTTATTGTCTATCCATGTTCGAAAAGGCTTCTTCAGCCAAAGTGAATTAGGACAAAACGAGCGCCTTTTGGCTTGGTCCGTCGTGTCACTTGGCACCAAAACTTCCTGCTCCTCTCCCATGGGCCATTGGCGGCGTGAAATACCTTGGAGTGTTCTTGGGTAATGACGCCACATTAGCAAAGAATTGGGCTGGTCTGTCGGATTTTGTTGAAGGAAAACTGCAAAAATGGAAAGGTCTGATCACACAACTGTCTTATCGTGGAAGGGTCTTGGTGATCAACAGTTTGGTGGCCTCTACCCTATGGCACAGGTTATTTGTGCTGCACCCTCTGGTAGTGTTGCTTCAACAGCTCCAGAAGTGCTTTGTGTCTTTCTTCTGGGATGGAAAGCACTGGTTGCGACCCGAGGTCCTCAGTTTGCCACTGACCAATGGAGACCAAGGCCTGGTTGACATAAAGAGCCGGTTAATGGCCTTTCGACTTTCGGATGTTCTACGCATGCTGTACACGCACCCCTCTCCACCTTGGGTTAACGTTGCTCGTCGCCTTTTGCATCAGGCGGGGAGACTAGGCTATGACCACGTTCTATTCTTGATGGATCTTTCCCCTCTTGATATGTCTCCCCTCTTAGTCTGGTCTGTTAAGGGAAAAATTGTGCAGATTTGTCTACAAGCATGACATTTGGCACACTTGTAGTTTTTGACATGCTGAATTCATATCTGCCGGGAGCCAAAGCCAATTCTCAATGGGAGCGCCATATTTGACACTTCAAAATGGCCGCCACTCAAAAACTGACTTTTCCGTTACTAGCCAACCAAAAGTCACATAATTACAATTAAAAGCACTTTTCTAGGGTTTTGGACCTCACTGATTCTAAATCTGATGTCTGTTTGACAGTAGCCTTGACAGGAAATTTTACATTTTTTTAAATTTATGTTTGACAATTTTTTTTAATTTTAATTTTTTTTATTTAAATTTTATTTTTTTTATTTTATTTCAGGTGCCTGTCGTTCTGCTGTGGGAATAGAAGAATAGAATAGAAGAATAGAGAATAGATGTCCTAGCTGTACTGGTGGTGGATGGCAAGGATGGATGCCATCAACTGGGAGCTTTGCTGTGTCTGCCAAGAAGAAAAGGATGAACGGTTGCAGACGCCAACGGAAGAGGGCCTTGCTTCAATTGAGAAAGAACTGAATGGTTTTAAAGCCATTGGTGTCATGCCTTCTTGTTTGAAAGTGTCATGGGCTCAGCTTGATGAGGGCCAGGGCATTGCTAAGACGCTTCAGACACACAATGCCAAATATCACAAAGTGTGCAGAACCTACTGCAGTAAGGGTGCCTTCACATACACGGATTATTCTTACGAGTCCTTATGGATCGCCAACTCGTAGTCAATCGCAAACATCCGTAAATAATGGAAGATGATTTTTGACATGTCAAAAGTTGTTGCGAGTTGTGACGAGTTATCTACGGATACCAGCGAGTTATTTACGGATGCTTGTGATTGACTACGAGTTGGCGATCTGTAAGGACTCGTAAGAATAATCCGTGTATGTGAAGGTTGCATAACTCTCGCCTGAGAAGGTTCACTGAAAAAGAGGATTCTAGTGACCAAAACTCACCTAAGAAACTACGGTCCAGTTTTGCAGTGTCTTCTGCTCCTCAGAAGTCTCCTTGTTGCATAATATGTGAGGGACAGGACCAAAAGAATCTACGTAAAGTTGAAACATTTAATGTAGACACAAACTTAAAGACCTGGGCTCAGAGCACCAACAATTTCAATCTTCTGGGCAAACTGATTGCCCACGCAGCTGATGCCCACGCTGGTGACACTTACTATCATGTACAGTGTTACTTGCACCTGAGAGACTCAGCTCGTGCTGAGGATCGCAGATCATCTGCAGGTCCTCCTGCCCCTCACTTCAATTCAGTTGCCATTGCGCAAATTGTTGCTTTAGTCGAGGACTCTGACCCAGTCTTCAAACTGTCTGCTTTGCGACAGTTATATAGAACACTTGTGGAGCAACAGGGAATTCCCTGTTCTGATACCAGGGAACCACATGCCACACGGTTCAAGGAGTATCTTCTGAAGCTGCTTCCTGAGTCGACAGAGTTCTCCCAGGGCAAGGAAGTCTATATCTCTAGCAACCAGAACGTTGGAGATCTAATAGCTGAAGCCCATAAGTCCCAGATAGGTCAGGATGATGCTTTGTTGTTGATGCGAGCAGCAGTAATACTTAGGAAATGCTGTCTCCAGAGGCAAGAACCATTTACTGGTTCTTTTGCCTCTGATTCCCTGACATCTCCCATCCCTGGACAGCTGAGAAGCTTCCTCAACATCCTGCTCCAGGGCCCCTCAATCTTGCGTGAACAGAGCAATGAGGAGTTGCAGGCGCAGGTACAAGGCAGGGCAAGAGTTGCAAGCGCCATTGCCCAGCAGATTATTTATAATACCTGCAGTGGTTCACATCATGCCACAAAGTCCAGCAACATCCATCACAACAAAGAACATGAGACCCCTTTCCCTTTGTACCAGGGCCTCAAGCTGCATGGTGAGGGTAGGCGGAAGAAAGAGATCAATAATGCCAATGCCTTTGGGGTTTCTGTGTCTTACAGTCGTGTCTTGGAGATCAGGCGATCCATGGCACGAGCACACGTCAAACAGTTTGTCCAGGATGGAGTTGTGCTGCCCACAAACATCCGTAGTGGGGTCTTCGTGACCTTTGATGTAGACAACTTGGATAGCAGCAACCAAGGTAACTTCTCCCATGATGAGTTCCATGGGACAGCAATCAGCGTGACAAACCACCTGTCTTGGGACAACCAAGGAGTACAGCGACCCTCTATCGAGCTGGATCCTACAGACACTACTGTACCACAACTTCCTGAATCCTGCACAGTGGTTCAGCCAGCTGAATTCTCAAGCAATGATTTGCATGTACCATGTACTCCAGATCTCAATTCTTGGCCATCTCATAATCTGCTACATGGAGCCAAATTCAAGGATGAGTCCTGGATGGCACATGTGTCCACAGTGCTGAAACAGGACACATTGCCAGAAGGTGAAGTCATCACCTGGTCAGGCTACAACTCCCGACTCATGAGTGATGACTCTGTGAAGCCTAAGGCATTGATAGGGGTTCTACCTCTGTTCCCTGACAAAGCAGCCACACCTTCTATGATGAAACATGCAATGCATCTCACAATGCAAGGCACAGAGGCCCTCAACCCTGGTCAAACTCCTGTGCTTGGTGGTGACCAGCCTCTGTATGCCATCGCTAAGCAGCTGCAGTGGTCATTCCCTGACACAATGGGGGAAGATAAGCTGGTCCTGATGATGGGCGCTCTACACATAGAGGACAAAATGCACCAGATGATTGGTAAGTTGCTGCGGGACTCTGGGTGGAGCAACATTCTTACTCAGGCCCAGGTCCTCACATCTGGCCGTGCCCAGTCTGTGCTTCATGAGCATCATATAAAGCGCACTCGCTATGCTCACCAGGTCTCTGTCATGGGTCTGTATCTCCTCAGACAGAAGTCATACTCCAATTACTGCTCTGGTGTTGAGGGACCACCTGAGTCTCTAGAGATCTGGGCTCAAAGGTCCAGAACTCACAATCCCATGTTCATGTTCTGGTCTACCATCGTGGACCTGGAGCTCCTAATGTGCCGCTTCATCCTTTCTCTCCATGAGGGAGACTTCCTGCTGTATGTGCAGGTCTGTGATGAGCTGTGCTCCTGGTTCCATGTGATGGACCACACAAACTATGCTCGTTGGCTACCAGTGCATGTGCGGGATATGGTCCAGTTGCCTGAGAAGCACCCACAGTTGTATGCTGAGTTTCTCAAGGGGAACTTTGTTGTCCAGAGGTCACCTCACAAGTTCAGCCTCATTGGCAAGGACCAATCTCATGAGCAGTCAAACAAGAACCTTCAGGCCCATGGTGGTGCAGTTGGTCTGTATGAAAACCCTGAGGCCCTCACTCTTTTCATGCTAGCAGGTCCCGACTGCTCTCGATGTATCGAGGAGTTTGAGGCTGTGTTGGACACTGCAAGCTCACGCACTACCCATCACGAAGAAGCAAGTGCTTTGCAGACTAAGTACAAGAAAGATGTTCTGTCATTTGTGGAGATAGCTGAACAGCTAGGTAATCCCTTTGCCAATGGCCATGAGCTTGTGGCTCTACACACACAGGAGGTCATGAAAGATGAAGTTGTTGCATCGCTTGCCCAGCTTCATAACCTTGGAAAAGATCTGCATGCCAAGTTTGTAACACAGACTCTAGACCAGGACACTTTGCCAATAACAAACACTCTCAAACGCCAAAATGTCCTCACATTTGCCAATCGCCCTGTTACCACCAAAAAGGGAGGCACATCAGGCAGTGCTCAGAGAAACTCTTCCCTCATAACCAAGCTTTTCCTGTCCTTGCAGTCTCGACCTGATGCAGACATGGAAGAGTTCTTCCGGTATGAGAATCAGAGAGAACCACCTAGTCTCTCAAACCAAGGATCACTCAGGTCTGGCAAAAAGTCGGACATTCTAGAGCACCTAAAGGCACCCACTGGTCGCTCAGCTGCAGCCAAAGCAGCCACAGTTGTGGTACTTGACATGGCAGCTGTTGTTCACATGGTGCGGCCGACCTCAGCACACACATTCACTGATTATGTGTCACAGCATTTGGTGCCATTTGTGGAGTCACAGGTAACTCCAACTGTCACATGGGTAGATGCTGTCTGGGACACCTACTCAGAGGACAACCTCAAAACCCTGACACACCATCGTCGTGGCTTAGGCCCATGTACCAGGATTGGGGATGGCCAGACCCGTATTCCAAAGAAGGACTGGAACACTGGGTTCCTCAAGAATACTGACAACAAGAGGGAACTGTTCCCCTTCCTGAGTGCACAGCTTGTAAAGCAGGATCTGGGTGGGAGACTTCTCCTCAGCACCAACAAGGAGAGTGTTCTCTCCAACAAACAACATGACGTGGCTGGTCTTCAGCCATGTAACCACACTGAGGCTGATACCAGGATACTGCTCCATCTTGCCCATGCAGCACAGCAGCGCCACCAGGTTGCCTTGGTGCGCACAGTCGACAGTGATGTGGTCATCCTGGCCATTCACTTCTTTTCATCACTTGGGCTGTCCCAGTTGTGGGTCTGTCTCGGCAGTGGGAAGAAGATGCGTGACATTCCTATCCACACTCTCTCTGCCCAGCTGGGACCATCAACGTGCCTGGCACTGCCACTATTCCACGCGGTCACAGGCTGTGACACTGTGTCACACTTCCTGGGATGTGGTAAGAAGTCAGCCTGGTCAGCCTGGCAGAGCACACCAGGACTGATGGACACCCTTGTTGCCCTCACCAGTGAACCCCAAGAGCTCAGCCCACAGTCCCAGCACATGCGCACTCTAGAGCGCTTTGTTGTAGTCATGTACAGCAAGGGCTGTGGTCTGGAAAGAGTCAATGAGGCTAGGCTTCGACTCTTCACAAGTGGGAAGAAGACACCAGAGGCCTTACCACCAACACAAGCTGCTCTATATCAACACATCCGCAGAGCAATGCTGCAGGCCAGCTTCTTCTGGAGTCAGGCAACGTCTGTTTACCAGGACATCCCTGACTTCCATGACTGGGGGTGGCACAAGGACAGCAGTGGTGGGTGGTTGCCCTTCTGGACAACCCTTGAGGACAGCAGCAAGGCCTGTTCCATCCTTTTGCAGTGTGGCTGTGCGAAGTCATGCACAGGGAACTGCAAGTGCTGCAGAGCTGGCGTTCGTTGCACAATTTTGTGCAAATGCGAAGGTGGATGTGTGAACAATGAGAATTCATGAATCAGTGTGACACCAGTCACAGCACGTGATATGATTGATACATTTATTGATTGATTGATTTACTATTAATATATGTTAATTAATTAATTAATATTAACATAGTGCTTAATGGTTATTAGCCTGATTTTGTTGATCAATAAAGGATACCTTGATCTCTTGGTTTTACTTGTTTTACTTCCTGATTTATGACTTTAAGTGTCAAAGTTATGCAAAATTTATTATAATATTCACCGGCGGCCATATTTGATTTTCCAATTTGGCGATCCCTGTCAAGGCTACTGTCAAACAGACATCAGATTTAGAATCAGTGCAGTCCAAAACCCTAGAAAAGTGCTTTTAATTGTAATTATGTGACTTTTGGTTGGCTAGTAACGGAAAAGTCAGTTTTTGAGTGGCGGCCATTTTGAAGTGTCAAATATGGCGCTCCCATTGAGAATTGGCTTTGGCTCCCGGCAGATTTGAATTCAGCATGTCACTAACTACAAGTGTGCCAAGTTTCATGCTTGTAGACAAATTTGCACAATCCCCCCTTAAAATCCCCCGAAGAGACCAGACTATCTCTCGTTTCTATCAGAGTGTACAAAACGCATGGCGAGCCCTAACGACAACAAGAGCCACGCATTCGTACACAAAGCAAATGTTCCTGATAGAGCCTTTGTTTTACAATTCCAATTTCCACTATATGCCCGCTGATAGGTGTCTCGTCCAACGCTTTGTCGCGAAGAACATAAAATCGGTTGCCGATCTTTTGAGCCCAAATGGCAGTTGGATTGGAGCTGACGCACTGGCAAGCCTGGTTGGCATGCGATCCTCCAGAGTTATGGCATGCATGTTACGTAGTGTGTGCATAGGTAAGTGGCCAGACGGAAGCCAAACAGATCAATCTTGGTTTCATCAGACCACAGAATCTTGTTTCTCACAGCCTGAGAGTCCTTTAGGTGCTTTTTTGCAAACTCCAAGTGGCCTTTCATGTGTCTTTCACTGATGAGAGGCTTCCGTTTGGCCACTCTGCCATAAAGCCCAGATCGGTGGAGTGTTGCAGTGATGGTTGTCCTTCTGGAAGTTTCTCCCATCTCCACACAAGATCTCTGGAGCTCAGCCAGAGTGACCATCAGGTTCTTGGTCACCTCTCTTACCAAGGCCCTTCTCCCCCGATTGCTCAGTTTGGCCGGGCGGCCAGCTCTAGGAAGAGTCCTGGTTGTTCCAAACTTCTTCCATTTAAGAATGATGGAGGCCACTGTGCTCTTGGGAACCTTTAATGCAGTAGAAATTTTTTCGTAGGCTTCCCCAGATCTGTGCCTCGACACAATCCTGTCTCTGAGCTCTGCAGGCAGTTCCTTCGACCTCATGGCTTGGTTTTTTCTCTGATATGCATTGTCAGCTGTGAGACCTTATACAGGGGTGTGCCTTTCCAAATCATGTCCAGTTAATTGAATTTACCACAAGTGGACTCCAATTAAGTTGTAGAAACATCTCAGAGATGATCAAGAGAAATGGGAGGCACCTGAGCTAAATTTCAAGTGTCATAGCAAAGGGTCTGAATACTTATGTCAATGTGATATTTCAGTTTTTTTCTTTTTAATAAATTTGCAAGACTTTCTAAAATCCTGTTTTCTCTTTGTCATTATGGGGTATTGAATGTAGATTGATGAGGGAAAAAATGAATTTAAACGACTTCAGCATAAGGCTGCAACATAACAAAATGTGAAAAAAGTGAAGGGGTCTGAATACTTTCTGAATGCACTATATATATATATATATATATATATATATATATATATATATATATATATATATATATATATATATATATATATATATATATATATATATATATATGTATATCAACACACACACAAAAAGTATTTTACTACTAGAGATTGAGAAGTAAACTTTTATATTGAGAAATATAAATTGTAATTTCTTGGATTGTTGTGAATGCCACATAACGATAACATTATGAACAGTCCTCATATATATTGGCACATAATTAATGAAGCCTCATTGGTTGCCAATGTGATGAAAGACTGGAAAGGTCTTGTAATGGTGCAGATCATGTGGTCTTAAATTCTGTTCCAAACTAGGGGATCCGTTTGTCCATTGAACCAAGTTTTTCCAAAATTAGTCGGCTTAGCGAACATTCCTTCATTGGACGGGGCACTCTACGATGCAGCGCCCCCTGCTGACACAGCACCTGACAGTCTCAGTCGGATCTGATTCGTGCGACGATGTGTTCCGATGCCCTTATGCTCAATGAAACCACCAGGGTGTTCTGACGTCATACACTGAGTGCAAACAACATATGTACATACAATTTGTAGTCGACTTATCAATGATGTTCCTCAATGAACATGATTAGCCTCAAACCCTCTCTGGCTTCTGCGCGTCTTGTGGGCCGATAAAGAAGTGAACTATCTCACCCTTCGCTAGATGCACGTGACCGTGTGTGACGTCATAATGGGAGTCGTAATAAATGGTGCGGTGCTTTTCCTGGGAGAGTTTGCATAGCACACCGTCGGGGAAACAAAGCGGCATTTTGACAGATAAACGTGTTCGACGTCGAGCAAAAGGAGGATGATAAAAAGAAAGAAAAGAAATGATTGCGCACAAAGCAGGATATTGTAAATGTACAGGATTTGTGTAATCGGCAACGCACCAATGGTGCTGAAACGACCATATCGTGGCCATAACAACGGAATATGGAGCCCGTGCCATGGCATCCAATTTAATTTTCACTGTTTCAAAATGAAAACAATTACATCCACTTGAAGACTTTAAGTGACACATTAACATGCCGAATATTTTCATGCTAATCCAGTTGTAATCGCGACCATTCTCCAAATAGGTACTTGTTAATTTTACCATGTGTGTTCCATAAAATCTCTTTTTATGACCCACCCATATGCCAAGTTTGAAGCAAGTGCCCCCGCGCTCATTACGACTGTTTTGCCACGGGCTACATTACATTCAATTTGCTCATTGGGGTTGTTAAAAAGGGCCATTGTTTCCGTAATAAATTTGCCGCGGCAGGCAACGCTCCTGCTGCTCTCGCCATAAAACGGTTGATTACGCAAATGGGGAGACATCTGCCGGCGGCTCCCCGCCAGCCTGGCAGCGCGGAGCCGCCCGCGGGCCTCCCCGCCAGAGAGAGACCCGCGGTGCGACCGCATCTGCTGCAATCCGGGCCCAAAGTGCCGAAAAGCCGTTTAAAGACCCGTCCTGAGGACGCCCCTGCTCTAGCAACGACGGATCGACGCTGGAAGTTCTTTATTTTTGATTCTCGGTCCGCGGAGACTTGGTTGCTTCCTGCGGTCGTTTTACTTTGAACGACAAAAGTCCACCACATATTTATTTATATATAGACTAAGCAAATGTTTTACAATGGGTTATTCATCTGCATGATGCAACAAGTGCTATACATACGTGTGTATCTGTGCATATATATAAATAATAATAAAAATAATAATAAAAATAATAATAATAAATACTATAAATACTGCACTGGTATTTTTACATTCTGCATGTGGTAAATACTGTACTGGTGTCACCTTAGAAGTAGAATTAAATGCTTTTCGTTGAATATATGCTGGTGAATGTGCAGTTGATCACGTTTCTGAGTTAAGTTTGATGTCGTTCAGGAAGAAGAAGAAGACTTATCACCAACTTCGACCACTTCCTGGGAATTGTTTGATTGAATCTGATTTGTTTGATTATTTGTGTTCAAATGTCTGGTAATTGTTTTGTACTTATTTATGCGTATGTGTACTTGTATATAACTGTCATTAATCAAAAAGGCTTAGGCACTGTAGAGCGATATATATATATATATATATATATATATATATATATATATATATATATATATATATATATATATATATATATATATATATATCCCCCCCAAAAATCAACCTTTTTTTCAAACATTAAAAAAAATATTTTTTGGTCTAAAACACTCCCCGGCACTCACTGAAAAAATCCTGAAAATTTGATAAAGATCCGTTCAGCCATCTCTGAGAAAAATGGCGACACAGACAGACAGACACAGAGTCAAATGGGTCTCTTATAGTATAGAATAGAGATAATGTGTGAATTATATAATTACCAACCCACGATCTGAGGTAACTCAGGTAAAAATTATCTTTGTAAATAATTTAAGAAAGTTTATGAGTGTCTGCACAGACCCATACTTCTCACGAAAAATGGAAACAGAATGTAAATTGGAGTTGCAATAAGCCCGTGAGGTTGCTCCGTGGAGCAACCAGCACATATTGCAGTGTGAATTATATAATTACCAACCCGTGATTGACTGTTTCTTTCCAATAAAAAAAAAATTGTTGTCTGAAACACTCTGGCAGGCACTGACCAACCCCTGGAAGTTTGATGAAGATCCATTCAGCCATCTCTGAAAAAATGGTGACACACAGACAGACACACACACTTTCAGGGGTTTCCATTAAATCAAAACGTTGATTTTCTCTCTTAAAGATTTCATTGATTGCTCTCTTACTTAAAGTATAGATATATGCATGTATATATATATATATATATACACATGTATGTAACTAAATATCTACATATATATAATTAAATATATCTACATATATATAATTAAATATATCTACATATATATAATTAAATATCTACATATATATAATTAAATATCTACATATATATAATTAAATATATCTACATTCTCCGTGTCTTAAATACTGTACTGGTGTCACCTTAGAAGTGGAAATAAATGCTTTTCGTTGAATATATGCTGGTGAATGCTGCAGATGGGGGAAATCTTGAGTTGGATCTTGGAGATGGCGTGAAGCTGGAAGGTGTGAAAACATTTTGTTACCTCGGAGACATGCTGAATGGAGAAGGTGGATCAGACTCGGCAACGGTTGCTGGAGTGAGATGTGCATGGAAGAAGTTTCGGGAACTGAGTGGCGTGCTGATGATGAGGGGAGTGTCGTTGAAGCTGAAGGGAAAGGTGTATGCTGCATGTGTGAGAAGTGTTATGATTAATGGGAGCGAGACATGGGTAATGAACGTAGAGCAGCAACGAAGGCTGGAAAGGGTGGAAATGCGAATGGTTCGATGGATGTGCGGAGTATCGTTGAGAGAGAGGAAGACAAATGATGAATTGCGAAAGATGATGGGAATATTGCCTGTGATTGATGCTGTGAAGACGAACAGGTTGAGATGGTTTGGTCATGTGTTGAGGAAGGATGAAAGTGACTGGTTGAAAAGAGTGATGGAAATGAATGTAGAAGGAAGTAGAGGACGGGGAAGACCGAGAAAGACTTGGCTAAAGATGGTCGAAGAAGAAATGTGGGCAAGGGGGTTAACAAGGGGCGATGCAGAAAATAGGGCAAAATGGAGAACATTGTCATGGGGACCACAAGGCTAACCCCCGCTCTTGCAGGGAAAATGGCCTTAAAATGCATGTTGTTGTTGTTGTATATGCTGGTGAATGTGCAGTTGATCACGTTTGAGTTTAGTTTTATGACGTTCATGAAGAAGAAGAAGAAGAAGAAGAGGAAGAAGAAGACTTACCACGAACTTCGACCGCTTCCCGGAATTGTTTGATTGAATCGGATTTGTTTGATTGAATATGAATTGTCTAATTATTTGTGTTCAAATGTCTGGTAATTGTTTTTTCTTTATTTATGCATATGTGTACTTGTATATAACTGTCATTAATCAAAAAAGGCTCAGGCAATACAGAGCGATTTTTTTTTAATCCATCGAATAATGGACCTTTTTTTCAAATATTAATTGATTTATTTTTTTTGAACACTCCTCGGCACTCACTGAAAAACCCCTGAAAGTTTGACGAAGATCCATTCAGCCATCTCTGAGAAAAATGGCGACACAGACACACAGATAAAAGGCTCTCTCAAGAATATATATATATATATATATATATATATATATATATATATATATATATATATATATATATATATATATATATATAAAAATATATATATTGTTGCGAATATGGAATTTGGCCTCCATATCCGCTTGTAAATATTCCCCTATTTTCTCCAATACTCCCCAACTTTCCCCAATCCCCCATTCCCTAGTCCCATTGCATGTAAATAACAATCAGTAGAGCCGACCTTCCCCTTATTCCCCCATTAAATGTCGTGCCCAGGTCCACCGCACCACACGTAGACAACTTTCGGACATCTTCCTAGTTATTCTTATTCTATGTCAGTTAAGGCCTCGTCTCCATTAATTATGACTCTTCGTTGCACCAGAATGTGATTATATGGCATCAGTAGTGAGTTTAGGACCTTTCCCATACCTCCTTCCATCTTCTTCCCCAACAATTACAACAACAACAGAGGAGATGGCGGCGGAGCGGGGGAGGATGCGTCCTCACACCGGCTCGATTAGCGCCATTGACCACGCGCTCCACGGGGTTACCACGGAGGGGCTGGCTGTCAGCTCCTCCTCAAGGGCGGAGCCTGGTAACCCCCCGCACCCAATCAGAAGGGCGGACCGATTCCATCTGGGGCGGCGCTAGCGAGCCGAGGGCGTGTCACTCCCCGCCGGATATACGCGGCCACGTAGCGGACGTGACGTGAGATGCGCCCCCAGCTGGAGAAAGAACGTTGCCTTGCCTACGACCGCTGAGAGGAAGAGAACCCGCCTGAGAAAGAACGTCACCTCTGAGCGCTGCGACGAGACCTCCCCGCATCCCTGGACCGGACCGGGTCGATTCTAACCTTTGAGCACAGGTGCACCTGGAGCCATCGCTACCCGCCTGTCCTTTCCATCAACCCCCGTGTGAGTCAGCCGTTGTCCCGTTTGCCTGTCGTCTGTTGGGGAATAATATAAGATTGTGTCTAAGTGCTTGTCTTTCTATGTTGTACCTCTAGCCCCTGTAATCTAACCTTTTCCGTAACGAATATAATCTCCTCCGGAGGTCTTGAGAACCGTATCCCTGGTGTCGTCATTTTATAACCCAGCCGGGTGTCTTCTTTTTCTTATTGAGCCAGCGTGGCGCGGCTTCGTCAACGTCGAGTATAATCGGTAACTTGTGCAGACGTGGTCATACCAAAACCGCTCGGTAAACTAACATCTAAGCCACGTCTGTAACAATTGGTTGTCAGGAGTTGGATTCGAACCTGGGACTAAATTTATTTAGCCCAAATTTTGGACACCAATTGTGTTAGTTCTGTAACAATTGGTGTCGAGGAGTGAGATTCGGACCCGGGACTAAATTAGTTAGGCCCAAATTTTGGGAGGGAAAATCGAGCCGGAGCGCGTACGGCGCTCGACCAAATCGATCCGGAGCGCGGTCCCGCGGTTACTGCGCTCGACGAAATTATAACGGCGAAATTTCGAATTTGTGTTACGAAACTCGAATTTTGAAAGTCGCGCCATGGCGGATCAAGACGGCTGGGGTCCGGTAGGGGAGAGTGAAGCAGGGTCGGTCCAGGACCAAATTGAGGGACATGAGGGACATGAGGAGAGCGAAACAGCGAGGGTAGCAGGTGCACAAAATGGCGCTCTAGCGCACGTGATTACAGCGGCGCCACATTTAGCCACGCCCATGGTCGCGGTAGTCGAACCGGAGATGCCAATGGATTTGAACCTTTTTTTTATACAAATGAAGGCCCTTATGGCCCAGAATAGTGAGCGATTGGAGAACCGGATGGATGCTCAGAGTGAGCAAATGAGGGTTGATAGTGGGCGATTAGAGGGCCAAATGGGGGTAATGAGGGACGAAGCGAGGGGTACTGGGGAGGAGTTAGACAACGGGATAAAAGAAGTGAAAAATGGGTTAATGGGGGTAGAAAATAGAATGGCTGCCCAGGAGAATCAGATAGAGGGAGTGAAAAATGGGTTAGAGGGTTTAGAAAACAGTATGGAAGGCAAATTGAGGGACATGAGGGACCAAGCGGAAAGGGAAGTTAAACAAATGGAGCAGCAGATAGAGGGGGTCAGAATGGGGGTAGAAACCAAACTGGATGCTCACAGGGAGGAAATGGAGCAGATGAGGGTGGCATCTGGGCAGGAGATGCAAGTGATGGGAGAGGAGATCAGAAGAGGAGTGAGTGAGGAGGTCGGAGGAGTGCGCGAGGAGGTGAGGCACTGTAAGGAGCACATGGAGAAGGAGGTGAGAAAGGGGACTGTAAAGTTACAAGGGGGCATAGAGGACCTGACGCAGGAGGTGGAGCAGCTGACGGAGGGACAAAAAGGACTAACGGAGCAGGTTCAAAAGAACACAGCGGTAATAGGAGGTTTAAAAGCGACACAGAAAGAACTAAAAGATGACTTGATAGCGACGAAGAGGGAATGTCAGATGGTACGTGAGGGACTGACAACGAGGCTGGACGAGGTGATAGAGGTAATGGAGACGAAGGACCGGCAGGTGAGGACGCACATGGAAACGGTCAAGGTAGCCTTGGAGGACGAGCTTGAGGAGACGTACCGGGGAATAAAAGAAGTGAAGCACAAATTAGAAGAAGTGGAAGAAGGGATGAGCGAAATTAAGAAGCGACGGAGAGGGGATAAGAAAGAGATAAAAGAGGAGATAAAAGAATTGGTCCAAAGTCTGTGTTTGGATCGTGATGATGTGCTCATTAACCGGATGAGGGATTCGCAGGTGATGGAGGAGAAGCGAAGAGAAAGAGGACCCGGTGTAAGTGGTGACCAATATGGTCGTGCGTATGATGCGCCAGGTGATTTAATAAGCTTGGGGGTCGAGATAGACCCGGGTGTTCGTGAGAGGCCGTTGGTGAAGTGTGCGACAGGTCTGGTGTGCGAAAAAGGAGGTGTGCAAGAAAGTCCGACTCTGGGGTGTGTGAGGAAAAAGTGCGTGCCAAGGAGTGAGTGTGCTGGCGAGAGTGAGTCGGTCGTAGCGCGTGTGCGAGGGAGCACGTGGAAGCGCGGTGTGGTGAGTGTTACAGAGGGTGTGACCGGAGAGTGTGCGCGAGAAAGGTGTGTGACGGACAGGTGCATGAGGAAAGAGTGCGCTGTCAGAAGTAAGGAAGAGTGTCCACCTGTGGTGAGTGTTACAGAGGGTGTAACGGGAGAGTGTGCGCGAGAAAGGTGTGTGATGGACAGGTGCATGAGGAAAGAGTGCGCTGTCAGAAGTAAGGAAGAGTGTCCACCTGTGGTGAGTGTTACAGAGGGTGTAACGGGAGAGTGTGCGCGAGAAAGGTGTGTGACGGACAGGTGCATGAGGAAAGAGTGTGCTGTCAAGAGTAAGGGTGAGTGCGTTGTCAGGAATGGAGGTGAAAGTAGTGAGAGTGACATGGAGCGTGAGTTAGTTGTGACAGGTGAGCGAGGATGTACACCTGGGATGGAAGGATGCACACCTGGAATGGTAGAGCGTGAGTGGGAATGCACGCTGGAGTTGGTGGTGAGGCACGTGGTTGGGTGTGCGAATGAGAGCACACCTGTGATTGTCACAGAGGAGGTGACCGAGGAGGGGGCGCGAAGCGGTGTATTGGTGAGTTGTGCGAGCAACGAATGTGTGCCAAAGTGTTCGGTGGTCAGGTGTGTGACCAAGGCTGTGAGTGGAATGGGTGTGCCTGGGTGTGTAAGGAAAGGTACGAGGAGCATGGGCACGGCTGGATGTGTGAGCAAGGAACGGGCTGCGGGGTGTAAGCGTCCAGGTGAAGCATCGACGTTACACGGGTTAGAGGTTAGAGCGACTTTTAGCCGAAGCAGGCCCTCGGTGCGTGCCGGGCCTCGCTTTGAACGGCCGCGTCCAGGCTCCACTAGGCGGAGCTGGCAGCCCGATAGAAAGGGTCGTCATGGCGACCACTTTTTGGTGAGACGTGCCGGCAGGTCGAGATCGGGGCATTGGATGGCTCCGTGCCGAGATGGTGCGTGGGATCTCGGCCCGGATAAGACCTTACACCGGCGAGCAGGCGCCCCCGTGGATTGCCTCGGCTTTAGATGCCGAGGCGGGACCCAGTACCTCTGAATAAGGGGGGGCTTATTAGTGCCAGAGGACTGGGGGATTGAGGAGCGATAGGCCCGGTGGGAGAGGGTGGCATCCCTGCCACCCTTCCCATGGTGGGGGCAAAGGAGCTATAGCTTATGGGGTGTATGGCAGTGAAAACTAGCCCGGGTGGGTTAGGATATTGTGTGTAGGGATCTAGCGAAGATGACAGTAGGTAACGTTAAGGTTAGTTAGTGACTGATACCTGTAGTGGGGACGCAGGTAGATTAGTGTGGATGATAATGACGTGGGAGCGCAATAGTTTAAAGGGACGACTGGGAAGCGCAAGTTTCAGAAGGGAGTAGTTAGCTGAGATGATGCCGTGTGTGTGAAGATGGAACAGGTGTGATTGCACAGGTGTGCAATTGGACAGGTGTGTGGAGCAGTGTATGAGTAGTGAGTGTGTGGATCAGCGCGAATGCGCTTGGGGAGAGAAGGGTGCAGGTGGCACCAAGTGTGAGAGCACAGGTGTGCAAGTACAGGTGTGTGGAGAGAGTTGGAGTAAGTGGTACGGAGTGGTGTGCATGGTGCGAAGGTGTGGATGGGGGAAGAGTGGACCCCTCTCACGAGTACCCGGGGCGGGTAGTGTAAGTGTTAGGTAGAGGGTACAGGTAAATTGTGGTTGGATATTGGCATTTGTGGTGCGGTGGCAGAATGGTGTTGTGGATGGGTGCATTAGTGTTGTGGAAATGGCTGGGCGTGTAGCCTGTTAGTGTGTGTAGTTGGTTGGGCACTCCACCACTGTGAGGATGTCGGCCAGGTGAGGCCGCAGGTGGGCTCTGGGAGCCGGTAGTTGTGAGTGGGTGCCTGAGGATCCCGGGTGTGGATCGGGCAGCCCAGTGCCAGAGAGGGCACGGAGTGGGGAGAGCGCCAGAGGGCCTTCCCCAGGTAGATAGGTTAGGGTAAGGAGCAGGTAAGCTCGGAGGCAACTGCAGTGGTGGAGGTGTGCAGGTGGGTAGACCCACTGGGAGAGGTACACGCCACAGCCCAGAAATTGTGCGAGGGCACCGGGAGATGAATCGGGGGAGTGAGACCCCAAATTGAAAAGCACCACAGTTTGGCCAATGGGAATTGGTTTTTAGAACCCATAGTGTAAGAGGGCCAATGGTTTGGCCGGAGAAAGACCCCGGGTAGTGTAAAGTTGTTAAAGTCACTTAGGAAATAGTTAGGATTGATGAACCTGTCGCACCATACGCAGCCACTTACCTGTGGTGATGATGATGACTCCACACCTGTGTTTTCTTTGTTTTGTGTTGCAGGAAGTAAGAATTGTTGTGAGGATTTGTGAGACGCATCACGACGTGGATGAGACATTGGGGTGATTCCATCTCTCCCTCCCTAGGAGGGACTGATGATGAATTGGTGATGGCAAATTTTGATGAGAGTTGAAAATGGCAAATTTGATTGGTTAGGAGGGAGAGAAGACGAATTTGGTATATGGGAGGAACGGGGAAGACAGTAGGGATGTTTGTTGATTTGTAAAGTAGATGTTTATGGGTAGTGTTGTGTTTTGTGGATACAGTAAGGGGTAAGGGAGGGGCCATGTAGGTTACCTGGTGGGGGGGGGGGGGGGCGTACGATAGGAACGTACCTGTCTCACCTGGTTCCCATGTGCCCCCAGTATGCATCACCTTACATTGCGTGCACTTTTGCGCCCTTACCACCTTACTCACTTGTCTGCTTCTTTTGTCTCCCGCCTCCGAGGATCTGGCTTTGGGGTAGAGAGAGAGGAGAGAGAGGTGCTGGCTACGCAGTTGTGGGCCTGCACTTTCGCTGTTGGCTGCCTGGATCGATACACCATATGGACCGCAATGTTTGTGGCCACCCACAATGGACCGCAGTTCGTTTGCGGCCAAGCACCACCCGTTGATGGACCTATGGGTCAATGTGGCACCTATGCCATACAGGTGAACCACTAATAGTTAACACCACTGAAGGCCACACGAAGAGCAAGAGACACCTGCAGGGTTAGGGGTTGTCGAATTTATTTTTATTCCAATGAACAATGGTGACTGCACCGATTGGTGGTGGGGTGGTGCTTTTGATGCTGGGATGGGGTGCTCTGCACGTTATTAAAGGCCGTCGGCCACAGAGCACTCGTGGGTTGGTGTATCGATGCTGGCAAGCGCGCTCTCTCTATGCATAACATCTGCATGTGTTCCTCCAAAAACAGGTCCTGGATCGTAGTGTAGATATCAGCGTAATCTTGTAAATAATGCTCCCTACCGGCTGTATGTTTAGTTTGAGAATTCTTTCCGGATTCGGTTATCCTGTGGGTGTGTTTCTGTGAGGAGAAGGGTGCAACGTCGCAGGGGGACATATTTACTCATTTGTGAATATCTGTAAAACTGTCGCACTCAGGGTAGAGTTAATAGTAGAGGGAACTACATTGCGTGCCACACTAAAGTAGGTAAAAATTTATCGGGTCGGGACGCCCCGAGGGTAGAGAAGGGTGCAATGTTGCGAATATGGAATTTGGCCTCCATATCCGCTTGTAAATATTCCCCTATTTTCTCCAATACTCTCCAACTTTCCCCAATCCCCCATTCCCTAGTCCCATTGCATGTAAATAACAATCAGTAGAGCCGACCTTCCCCTTATTCCCCCATTAAATGTCGTGCCCAGGTCCACCGCACCACACGTAGACAACTTTCGGACATCTTCCTAGTTATTCTTATTCTATGTCAGTTAAGGCCTCGTCTCCATTAATTATGACTCTTCGTTGCACCAGAATGTGATTATATGGCATCAGTAGTGAGTTTAGGACCTTTCCCATACCTCCTTCCATCTTCTTCCCCAACAATTACAACAACAACAGAGGAGATGGCGGCGGAGCGGGGGAGGATGCGTCCTCACACCGGCTCGATTAGCGCCATTGACCACGCGCTCCACGGGGTTACCACGGAGGGGCTGGCTGTCAGCTCCTCCTCAAGGGCAGAGCCTGGTAACCCCCCGCACCCAATCAGAAGGGCGGACCGATTCCATCTGGGGCGGCGCTAGCGAGCCGAGGGCGTGTCACTCCCCGCCGGATATACGCGGCCACGTAGCGGACGTGACGTGAGATGCGCCCCCAGCTGGAGAAAGAACGTTGCCTTGCCTACGACCGCTGAGAGGAAGAGAACCCGCCTGAGAAAGAACGTCACCTCTGAGCGCTGCGACGAGACCTCCCCGCATCTCTGGACCGGACCGGGTCGATTCTAACCTTTGAGCACAGGTGCACCTGGAGCCATCGCT
>NC_136262.1:78943321-79023321 GCF_964187855.1 Myxine glutinosa
GGCTGTTGCCTCTTCCGGAATTGCTGCCACTCTTCTCTCCGGGGGCCGGACCGCCCACTCAACCTTCAAGCTCCCCCTCAACCTCACTAACACGGAGCAGCCAATGTGCAACATCTCCAAGTCATCGGCTGTCGCAGAGGTATTTCGGCAATGCCAACTCATTGTCTGGGACAAGTGCACAATGTCTCACAGAGTTGCACTGGAGGCAGTTGACCGCACACTGCAAGATATTCGAAACGATCAGACTGTCATGGGAGGCATTACTCTTCTGATGGCAGGGGATTTCCGACAGACCCTGCCTGTCATACCACGCGGAACCAAGGCAGATGAACTTCGTTCCTGTATAAAGGCATCTCCTCTATGGGCAAAAGTGACGAAGTTGAAACTCAGCACAAACATGCGTGTCACCCTTCATGGAGATACAGCCGCAGGCGCCTTTTCAGCGAAGCTGTTACAGATCGGAAACGGAGATTTGGAGACGTGCCCTGAAGATGGACTGGACATCGTACCATGCGGCAACAATGTCACCACGGCTGACGAACTCAAGGTGAACGTCTTCCCCAACATCCCCGCCAACTACCGAAATCACTCCTGGCTCTGTGAAAGGGCAATTCTAGCCCCAAAGAACGATGCAGTGGACAAAATCAATTTGGATCTTCTGCAGACTATTCCTGGGGATCTAAGAACTTACCGATCTGTCGACTCAATCCAAAACGACCATGAGACTGTCCATTACCCGGTAGAGTTCCTCAATTCGCTACAGCCTCCAGGTGTGCCTCCCCACATACTCCATCAAAAGGAAGGTGCTCCAATCATGCTCCTGAGAAATATCGATCCTCCAAAACTGTGCAACGGCACACGACTGGCTATCAAAAAGTTGATGCCTCACGTAATTGAGGCCAACATACTTACGGGAAACTATAGCGGGGAACAGGTCTTCATTCCGAGGATACCAATCATACCATCTGATCTGCCATTCGAGTTCGAAAGGCTCCAATTCCCCGTACAGCTCAGCTTTGCCGTGACCATCAACAAGGCGCAAGGACAATCTCTCAAGGTGGTCGGACTGAACCTTGATTCCCCGTGCTTCTCCCATGGCCAACTATACGTAGGATGTAGTCGGGTAGGACAAGAGAACAATCTATAAATCCTATCCGAACAAGGAAAGACAAAGAACATTGTTTACAAGGAAGCACTGCATAATTAACTACGTGTCTGGTGTGTTGTGATGATTGTGAGAATATCGATTCTGATTCTGATTCTGATCTAATTTTTAGGTGTATTTATGTGTATTTTATGTGATTTTATGTATTTATGTGTATTAAAAAAAACACAAAAAAAGGCACGAAGGAAAAGAGTTAATTACTCCGACACATTTAGCTGCGGTGATTGAAAAATTACCGGACAATTGTTGCTGTTTTGATGCTTTTTCACTGCTGTTCTGATGTTTTTTCACTGCCGTTTTGATGCTTTTTCACAGCTGTTCTGATGCTTTTTTGCCATTTTTTTTAAATATAAAAATGTCATTTAAAAAAAAAAAATCCAAAAAATCTCACAATGATGACATATAATTCACAGAAAACGTTGAAGCAACCGTGTAATATTGCGGTGATGTTTAACTCTGAGTGAGAATATTTCTAAATTTTAAAAACTTTCATCTGATATTTGTGATTTATTTCAAACAAACTGTATTTCCCATCTACACGGCCATGTATTCCTATTAACGTTATGTAAAGTACATAAATTGTGTGGATTACATCATTTGTGGATGTGATCAATTGCCAGTTGTCGTG
The DNA here is from genome assembly GCF_964187855.1 of Myxine glutinosa. Classification (NCBI taxonomy): domain Eukaryota; kingdom Metazoa; phylum Chordata; class Myxini; order Myxiniformes; family Myxinidae; genus Myxine; species Myxine glutinosa. Next base: position 78,945,115 of record NC_136262.1, read on the forward strand.
AAAATCAACCACAGACACGACTTGTACCTTGGGTAGGTTTAATATCATTTAGATCTGTGGTAACATCCTGTAAAATACATTCATGCAATAGACATCAGAATCGGAGTATTACATGGGAAATGACCGATATCAATAGGCAGAGCAAGCAAGTCCGGCATATAGGTGCGTACATACCATTCAAACTACAGGACTATATGTCACAGTAAGTGTCGCTGGAGTGTCCTTGCGCCGCGGTTGTCCCGGGTCTTATAGACGCCCCTTTACTGGGATGAGCGAGCACTCCCGGGTTCACCTTCAGTATAATTTCACTACATTCTCCCCGCAGTTAAAACTATACTGCCGCTAGGCAGGTCGCAAGCAAGCGTCAGCAATAATCGAATGGGGTACGTCAATCCACGTCAGTCGGTCCATCCGTAGTGGTCGGGGCGGCGAACTACCCTGCCAGTTCGTGTCCGGAGACTACCGGGTACGGCGTCCCCAAGCCCGGAGTCCCCCGCGTCGGAATAGCTGCCAGAGGTGGGTGTCGGAGGGGGCACCCCAGAGCCATCAGGCAAGGGAGTAGGCGACGACGGAAGTGACGGCAGTAGTTCCATAGAGGAAGCTTCGGTAGAGTCCATAGACTCGTAGATTGGTTCGTCGATATCCCTGTCGTCAACCCCACAAGGGGCGAGATGGCGTACTGAGACAGTAGACTCGCGTCCGTCTGCCGTTATCACACGAGCATGCTCGGGATTAGCCTGGAGTACCCGCACCTTATCAACAAGGGGGTCGTACTTGCTAGCGCGAACCGCTCGTTTGAGATAGGCCGGCCCCGGCTCAGCGAGCCAGCTGGGTAAAGATTGGATACTACCCGAGCTTCTAGGGTGGAGGAACAGTCTTTCGTGAGGAGTCTGGTTGGTGGCTGAACATAGGAGAGCCCGTATCGAGTTTAGAGCTGCAGGTAGCGACCACGCCCATTTATCGAGGCCCCGGCCGAGGGTCCTGAGGCTTAGCATGACGGCCCTCCATATAATCCCATTAAAGCGTTCGATCTTCCCATTCGCCTGGGGCCGGTATGGGGTGGTGTAGCTCGAAGCGACATTATTTTGGAGCAAGTAGCCCCTCACCGCCTGAGACAGGAACACCGCACCCCGATCGGTATGCACGTAGGCCGGATACCCAAACATAGAAAACAAATTCTGCAGGCACCGTATAACCGTGGCAGCCGACATATCCCCGCACATATAAGCAAAGGGGAATCGCGAATACTCATCAACGATAGTGAGCAGATAACAAGAGTTACTCGACACCGGCAGCGGCCCTTTGAAGTCCATCACCAATCGCTCCCACGGTCTAGTAGCCCTAACCAGTGTCCCGCCATGGTGGCTGGACCCATGGGGAACGTGTCGCAGGCCACGAGGGGGCGGAGCTTCGCGGAGAAATTTTGCACCCACTTTGAATAGTGGGCGAACAGCCCGAGAGCGCGTTTCAGCGAAGCCCGATCGCTAGGCGGAGCCATATCGAGCAAAGGTCGCAGACGCTCCTTATCCGGAGAGACAGAGCCATGGGTCACGGTGTACCCCAGAAGATCTACCGTGCGTAGAGAGTAACGACACTTAGCCTCATTCATGGTTAGGCGATATTTCTGCGCGACCTCGAGGAAGCGCTTCAGATTAGCGTCGTGATGCCCCTGGTCATACCCACAAACCGTAAGATTGTCCAGATAGACAAAGACATCGGTCAAGTTCTCCTTCGTAACGAGGTCATCCATAGCCCTCTGAAAACAAGTGACCCCGTTAGTTACCCCAAAAGGGAGTCGAGTGAACTGGTACAACCGTTGACCCGATTCAAAGGCTGTATAGATGCGATCAGCCCTAGAGATGGGGACCTGATGATACGCACTACGCAGATCGAGAGTGCTGTAAACGGAGTACAGGGTCACTTGGCGTACCAGTGCATCCATCCCCGGTAAGGGGTAGGCATCCAGCTGTGTAAAATGATTAATCGTCTGTGAGTAGTCGATTACCATGCGCCGGCGATGGGCCTCACTCCGCACCACTAAGACTTGGGGGCGACCGACTGGGTTCTATGATACCGTCCTTTAAGAGCTGGGCCGTTTCTTCCGCAATGAATTGCGCGTCTGCGCGAGAGTAGCGCCGCGATTTTACGGCTACAGGGGTACAATCAGTGGTCAGGTTGGGGAACAGCGAGAGAGGCTCCACATCCATCTGAGCGAGGGCGCACACAGCAAGCGTGTCCGGCCCACCGAAGTCAATTTCCAAACGTCCATGTCGCTTAAGGAAATCGTGTCCTAACAGTACGTCGGCACATAACGCAGGTAATAAATACCATGAGATACACGTCTGGGAACGTGCGTCCCTTTATCACAAGTTTCAATCGACATGCCCCTTTTGTGCTCAGCCGAAGTCCTTGGGAGGCCATAAAGATCCGTCGTGTAGTCCCGAGAACCGGCCACCCATGTTGATGCACTAGTCGTTGATCGATAAAACTATCCGTAGACCCCGTGTCAATTAAGGCTTGTGAAAAAACGCCCTCGAACTTGAGCGGAATGATGGCCTGCGCAAGGCCGGAAGACCCAGCAGGTATTGTGCCGTCCGGGCAAGAAGATCGCGCCTCACGAGTGGATCCCACTCCAGCTGCAGTTTTCCGGACGTTCGGGCAGCCCGTGGAGGATTCTCGTGACAAGCGCATAGTTGGCCGCGCTGGAGCAGGAGCATGTAAATCGTAAAAGCCACTGTCAGAGGACGTTCCCACGCCGGCTGCAGTTTGCCGGTCGTTCGGGCAGCCCGTGGAGGATTCTCGTGACAAGCGCATAGTTGGCCGCGCTGGAGCAGGTGCATGTAAGTAGTAAGAGCCGCCGTCAGAGGGCGCTCGAGTCACGCGTAGAGGATCACTGCCATCCACCGTTCCATGAGCTGGTGCGGTAGCGTGTAATTCGTAAAAGCCGCCGTCAGATGGCGCTCGAGTCCCGTGCAGCGTTCGCTGCGAATCCAGAGGAGTTGGCAAAGCAGTACTTCGTTGCTTGTTTGAGGTGGGCGTCTGGACGCCAGCCAAGGCCGATCGCGCCGCAGCCGGTCGTGGTCACGCCGGTTGTTTAGGCGGCCCGATGTCCCCCATCAAGGTCGAGCGTGCAGCCAGGGGCCCGCGAGGAGGGGAGACGCTCATCAAGGCCGGGCGGGGTGCTCCGCTCGGTGCGCAGTCCGTTGGCTCAGCGATAAGCCCATTCAAGGCCGCACGGGCTCGCGTACCTCGCGTGGACTTTTTGCAGACCTTCGCGAAATGGCCCTTGGTGGAGCACAGATGGCATATTGCCTCCCGAGCCGGGCATTCTAATCGGGGGGTGCTGCCGATTCCCACAAAAATAACACTTCGCGTACCGTTCAGGCCGTGGCCGGGCAGCGGTAGCAGCAGTCAGGCCGGATTCCGAGTCCGCTTCAGGAGCACCCAGAGACTCGGCCGTGGTCGAGTCCTCCCCCATATCCTCGGCGGTAACCCTCTCCGGTCGCGCGAGTTGAGAAGTCCCCGCCACGACTCGTGGGTGGTCATAAGCGGTAGATTGTTCACGGGCATCTGTAAAGACGTGAGCCAGCCGTAGTGCCTCTGTAAATGTCAGCTCCGCGGTCTCCAAGAGTCGGAGCCTCAAGGCTCCAGAGCTAATTCCAGAGACGAAAGAATCTCGGAGAAGGTCATCCTGAACTTGCTCGTGGGTCCGTACCTCCTGAGCGCTGTCCGCAAGGAGGTGTCGCAGCTCCTGCGCGTAGCGATCGATCGATTCCGATGGTTGTTGTTGCCGCTGAGAGAGCTGATGCCAGCCGTGCACGGCGCGCCGTTTCTTTATGTATAGTCGCTTTAGCTCGGCCAGAGCTGTGGCGTACGTCTCAAATCGAGCAATGCACCGGTAAACGCGGTGATGGACCTTCGACTGTAACACGGACAGCTTGGCCGCAGCGGTGGGCTCCGTTTCATGCGTGGCGAAGTAATTCTCCAGCGTTTTGAGCCAGTGGGTGAACTCCGACCCCGACTCCTCGGCTTGTGCGTCAGCATCGAGAATCGGTACCATGATCATCTTGGGTTCAGCCATTTCGTAGATTTAAATGATATTAAATGTCGTGAAAATCAACCACAGACAACTTGTACCTTGGGTAGGTTTAATATCATTTAGATCTGTGGTAACATCCTGTAAAATACATTCATGCAATAGACATCAGAATCGGAGTATTACATGGGAAATGACCGATATCAATAGGCAGAGCAAGCAAGTCCGGCATATAGGTGCGTACATACCATTCAAACTACAGGACTATATGTCACAGTAAGTGTCGCTGGAGTGTCCTTGCGCCGCGGTTGTCCCGGGTCTTATAGACGCCCCTTTACTGGGATGAGCGAGCACTCCCGGGTTCACCTTCAGTATAATTTCACTACACCAGTAACCATTTTTATCCCTCTCCTCCCCTTCCCCCCTCCCCCTCCCTTTCCCCCCTCCCCTTCCCCTCCCTTTCCCCCCTCCCCCTTCCCCTCCTCCCTCCCCCTACCCTTCCCCCTCCCTTCCCCCTCCACCCTACCATCTCCCCTCCCCTCCCCCTTCCCTCCCCCTCCCTTTACCCCCTACCCCTCCCTTTCCCCCCTACCCATTCCTTTCCCCCCTACCCCCTCCCTATCCCCCTCCCCCTCCCCCTTCCCCTACCCTCCTTCCTCCCCTTCCTCCTCCCTTCCCCCTCCACCCTACCCTCTCCCCTCCCCCACTCCCCCTCCCCCGCCTCCTCCCACCTCCCCCTCTCCCCATCCTCTCCCCTCCCCCCTCTCCTCCCCTCCCCCTCCCCCCTCTTCTCCCCTCCCCCCCCCTCTCCTCCCCTCCCCCGCCCGGCAATGCGGGGTACTTCTGCTAGTATATACGTATATATTTCTCTCAAGTCATGTCTGACTTCTGGTGACATTCATGATCAGATTTCTCCAAATATCCCTATCCTGCACTGCTTCCCAAAGCTCTGGCAGAAACTGCTTCGTAAAAGCCTTTACCCCATCTATCGAGCACATACCTTGGTCTGCCTCTTACTCTTCTTCCTTTATTAATCACTAGCAACAGTACCCGCCCTACCGGTGGAGCTTCAATTGGGAAGCCCAAATGAAAAGGTAAAATATCAGAAATTGAAGGCTTTTTTTATTTTAAACGATTCATATAAACATCCGTTGATTCATATCACACGCAAATCATCAAAATCTAAACAGTACATGGCTAAACAGTACATGGACGATCATGTACCACGTACGTCTCGCTCGCTCTCATGTTGTCCCGATAATGATCCTTCCGCAGGTTCACCGACGGAAACCCTGTTATGACTTTTACTTCCTCTAGACAGTCGAGTTCGCTCATCTTTTCGGTGCACAGACACGAGCCGAGAACGGCTCGTGCAGGGGCTGATCCGAGGATCTCATCAAACCGTAGTAGCGACGGGCGGTGTGTTCAAGGGGCAGGGACATAATCAACGCGAGCTGATGACTCGCGCTTACTGGGAATTCCTCGTTCGTGGGACACTGTCTCAAGCCCCAGTCCCCATCACGGATGGGGCTCAGCGGTTTACCCGAGCCTGACGGCGAAGAGCAAGGTACACGCTGGCCCCTCCAGTGTAGCGCGCGTGCGGCCCCAGACATCGAAGGGCATTAAACGTTCATTAAACGTTCATCAAACATTAAACGTTCATTAAAGGATTACGAAACGAAAAACATTACGAAATTACGTTCACACCGTCACGTCAAACACTACCGTGAACACATACATTGTCACAACATCGTCACAATGAGAACATCGTCACAATGAACGTTATGCAAACGCGAATGTTATGCGGGAGTCCAAACCTGAGAATGCTGGAGACCAAAGCTGAAATTGGAAAAACAATATGGCCTATTTTACTCCTGGACTTCTTTACTTTTCTGTCTATTATTATTATTATTATTATTATTATTATTATTATTATTATGTTATTATTTATTATCTATTATCTTCTACTTCTTTACTTTCTTTTCTTTGGAGAATCTTCCTTTTCTTTACAGCATGGTTGACTTCTCCAGACTTTCGATTTCTGCACCCATGATGGCACTACCTTATGACACCAGTAGTAATGTATGATACTTTCTGATTTTATCATCAGCGCTTCTAATGTACATGGAAGTCTAATTTATTGAAGCAGTGATTTGTTTGTTTTTCTTGGAGTCCATGGAATTTTTAACATTCGTCTCCTACAACACATATCAAAACTGGCAATCTTCTTACTTTCTTTCTACTTCACTGTCCTTGACTTACATCCATTCATTGCAACTGGAAATACCTGTGCATTTACCAGCCTCCTTTTAGTTTGTATTTTCACATTTGGCCTTTCCAGATCTTTATCAATGCTGACATTGCTGTTCCCTCCAATGACAACAGTATATTAATTTCTCCTCCAAATTCTCCATTCACTTCAACCTTGTAACCCGGAAAGATGAAACTTTACACTCTTTACCTCCACCACCAAAGGTGGATGCAGATTATGTTTTCACCGTTGTCTGTTTGTGAACAGAATATCTCAAAAAGTTGTGGACTGATTCGGGCGAAATTTGGTGGAGAGGTTGGGTGTGTGACACGGACGAAATTATTACACTTTGGTGAAGATCTGAATCCGGATATTATTCCGATAATTTTAAAAGTGATTCTTCACCATTGAGAGATAGGGCAAAAAACGATACATAGCAGGATATCTAAAAACATGGACTGATTCGGACAAAACTTGGTGGATAGATTGGGTGTGTGCCAAGGTGGAATCGATTAAATTTTGGTGAAGATTCCAAGGAGATGGGGGAAGTCTTTAACCGTTTACGACAATTGATATTGGTGGAAGAATTTTAACAGTGTGTCCACGTGGACATTAAAGTTCATTTGCATGAAAAAAAGTACCTGAGTTTTATGAGGCAGCAACAGTGGCAGATGACTGTACCTTGACACACAGGATGGGGTTTCACAAACCTAACTTCCTGCCTAGAGTTAACCAGGAGATTTACATTAAATCAGGTTTGGAGAGCAAATTCTCATTGGGCGGCCCAAAGACGAGTATCGGGAAAAATCTTGTACCTCAAATTTTAGTGATCAAAAGACTGACTGTCCAAAGCAGACCTACCTTCCAGGGGTCCCGAGGCAGACCACGGGATTTTCCTCCGGGCCTACTTGCGATTTTTGCAAGAAACCTGGGCACTTGATGTCCCAATGTTACGCCCTGAAAAGGAGAAATCACGATCGGAGTTAGGCTACTTCAACTCCGAATGTGTTGGCCAGTGCGAGAAATCGTCCTTGGAGGACAGTGAATTGTGAAGGTCCTCATGCCAAACTTACTGCATCAGAGAACGACCTTGTCCAAGAGGGTTACAAACCTTTCATTTCCGAGGGCTTTGTGCCACTGGATGGGGACTTAACTTACAAGAGACCTGTTAGGGTATTGAGGGACACAGGAGCACATCAATCTTTGATGCTCGAGGGTATTTTGCCATTGTCTGAAAAAAACTGCAACTGGGGTTAGTGTCCTCTTAGAGGGGGTTGTTGGCTTCATTAAAGCTCCTCTTCATGTGATCCATTTAAAGTCTGAGTTGGTGTCAGGACCGGTCACTGTGGGGTTACAAGCCACTCTTCCTGTGGAGGGAATTTCTTTTATTATTGGGAACAATTTGGCCGGTGGTCGAGTTTCAGGTTATCCGATGCTGGTTAAAAAGACCAATATGGAAAATAACACAACACAGTTAGAGCAGGAGTTTCCGGGTATCTTTCCATCATGTGCAGTGACTCGTGCTATGGATAGGAAGCCCTCTGAAGAGAATGAGAAGGAGGGTTAGGTGGATTTGGGTTCCCTAGAGACAGCGGAGGAAAGGTCTGGGAGACACGGTAGGAAAGGGAGTGACACCAAGGAACCTAATGATAAGGTTTCATCTTGACCAAGGGATAAAAGGGAGGGTCCGTCAGACATCTGGGAACGAGGCTGAACAAACGGTGCTTGTCCGAAAGAAACTTGTTGAAGAGCAATGCAGAGATTCTGAACTCCGGAGTCTGATTGGTAAAGCCATTACAGAGGAAGAGGCTATGAATGTACCTTTTGCTTACTTCATGAAAGGGGAAATACTTATGAGAAAATGGAGACCACTGGAGGTACCAGCGAATGACGAGTGGAACGTCCATTACCAAATTGTGGTGCCACAACCGTACCGGAAGGAGATATTGAGTTTGGCACATGAGACACCTTTGACCGGGCACCTTGGAGTGAACAAGACGTGTGAAAGAATTCTGGCACATTTTTTTCTGGCCAGGATTGCGACGTGATGTGGCGGAGTTCTGTAAATCTTGTCATTATCAGCTGGTGAGCAAACCTAATCAGAAAACCCCTTCAGTGCCTTTAAAACCGATTCCAGCTTTGAAGAACCATTCAGCTGGGTCTTTATTGACTGTGTAGTTCCTTTACCTAAAATTAAGGCTGGACATCAGTATCTGCTGAGCATCATGTGTGCTGCCACTAGGTTCCCAGAAGCGGTGCCCTTGAGGAAAATTACTGTGACAGTTATTGCGAATGCCTTGATTAAATTTTTTACCCTGGTTGGCCTACCTAAGGTCATCCAGTCTGATCAGGGTTCCAACGTCATGTCAAAGCTTTTTCAGCAAGTGGTACACCTGCTGGGAGTGAAACAAGCGAGGTCAAGTACTTACTATCCCGAGAGCCAAGGGGCATTGGAAAGGTTTCAACAGACATTAAAGAATATGATCAGAACTTACTGCTTTAAATGTGACAAGGATTGGGACGAGGGAATATCCTTATTGCTGTTTGCTACGAGGGAGTCTGTTCAGGAGCCATTGGGATTCAGTCCTTTTGAACTTGTGTTTGGAGACGCAGTTCGAGGACTGTTGAAACCGGTGAAGGAACAGTGGCTACAGGAGGAGTCGCAGCTCACTGTATTAGAGTATGTGACAACTGTTAGGCACAGATTAGCTGAGGCCTGTGAAGTAGCGAGAGGAAACGTGAAAGTAGCGCAGGACAAAATGAAAGTGAGACATGGCAAGACTTCTCAGATAAGAAATTTCAGTCCTGAGGACCGAGTGCTAGTGTTGCTTCCAGTCCCAGGTCAGCCGCTACAGGCCAGGTATTTTGGTCCCTATGCCATCGAAAGGAGGGTCAATTAAACGGATTATGTGACGACAACTCCCGACCAACGGAAAAAGGGGCAGCTGTGTCACGTTAACTGACTTAAGAAATATTATGAGAGGAAGCCTTGGGAAAAAATGGCTCCTGTCTCACCTGTCGTACCTGTAGTAGTGTAGTCGATGTGCAAGATAATCCAGAGTTTGAGGCCAATGTGAAGTTCGATAGCATTGATGACCAGGCTTGCCCCAAATTGACGAACACTGAAGTGTTAAGGAACCTAGACCAGAAATTAGGTCATTTGATGAGGGAACAACAATGACAATTATCCAACCTAATTTCTGAGTTTGCACATTTGTTCACCGATCTACCTGGTTGTACCGACTTGGTATATCATGATATTGATGTGGGGGAGGTCACTCCCGTGAAACAACACCCCTACCAGATGAAAACCTGTTAAGATGGAATATCTCCAGCAGGAGGTTTATCCATGGTGAATTGACTGAGGATTCCTGTGCGTAGTTTGGAATTTTTGTTGCTTACGGGACTTGATCGGCCATAGTTTTGATTTGTAGTTTTATGGGTGTGAGTATTACTCTTGTTTGTTAAAGATACTTTTTGTATGGAAAGAAAGTTTTCACCGTGTTCAAACTTTCTTCCTTGAAGGCGGGGAGTGTTATGGATTTGTCACCTCCGCCTTTGTTGTTACTATAAACTTGTAGGATTTTTAGTTTCAGGTAATATTGTTGTTAAGATTTCTGTATGACATGGAGATGACCTTAGTAAAAGGTAAAAGGAAATGTTTGTGGAGGAAAAAGAAAAACGTGGCAAAGAAACCGGAAGAGGAGAAAGGAAGAAAAATCGGTTGGGAAAAGAGTTGCATCGAGGCTGTGAGTGGACTTCTCAATATTGGTTGTGAATGAATTGAGGCTTCCCATGAAAGGGATTGTCCGCAACATTGTCCCATATTAAACCTGCATCTCAGGTTTTGGTACCGAGCGTGAACGATTGTTGGTGGGAAAGCAAGTGCCTCCATTCCAGGCCGATCCCATTTTTCCTTGATGAGGCCGTCCGCCTGGTGAATCGTGTTTTGTTGTTGGGATTCCCATATCGACATCATCGTGTGGATCGCCGTTGGTTTCCATATCGGCTTAATTCCCATATCGATCTCTTCGTGTTGATCGCCGTTGGTTTCCATATCGGCTTAATCATTGGTGGACGTGGGGCGTGGATTGAACTCACGTACTGGGGGATGGTTACCCCGCACCGCCATCTGCCTGACCTCTCACCTCGTAACTCCTCATCCACAGCCACGCCGATACCTGCCTGTTGTTATTACCATTCTGCACGACTTCGACCTTCACCAGCATGGGGATTCGTGCACGGACTTTGGGATTGTTGCATTCCACTCACATTTGGCGTATTGTGAGTTTATTGCTTTGAGAGCATTGGGGGAATGATGGGACCATCATATGTATTGTTCATGAGATGCAAGTGATATTTTCATGGTACTTTCTCTTCCAGTGTTATTATTGTGTATGTGAGAGTTCTTAATACAATTACTTATTTTGTTCTACACAATTGTATTGGTGTGGTTTTACCATGGTTTATTAGAACACTCAGAATAACAAATCTTTCTGCCGTGTTCCCGCTCGAGACTCTGAGGGCACCGTAACCGGAGTTTGTGGAGGTAACACGTAATACATGGGTTGTGGAAAATGCCACACGATAGAAAATAAGGGACATTCAAAGAAAATCTCGTGTGGATGCTTGACTACCATTGTGTTCTTAGAAGGAATCAAGTAATGTTCTAGAAAAGTTCACATAAAGGGGCGCCCTACATATATAGATTAAAACCCATCAGTACGTAAAGTTGTCTGTGTACCTTGAAAACAAAAACACATGATAATGTGCACATGTGTGATTAATTTGTTTTAAAAAACTTAACAAAGTCAGTATTGTACTATGTACCAACCAATTGCAGACATGTTGGTTGTGATGGATGCTTCGGGACAAGCGTTGGACAAGCGCGATCTGTGTACACATTATAGGCAACAATTGGATTAGATGAAAGAATTGTACACATGTGCAGTGCAGCCTATTTTACCAGTCCCTTTTGGAACATCAGTGCACATTACATAAACTTGCAAGTGTTGATATTGCAGACATATTGGACAAACGTGATATGTACATGATGAATACTGATGATAAATTAGAGATGATGGATGAATTGTAGATGTACACCTACTTCCGCAATAGAATAGAAAACTAATACTGTATTATGTATGGCATTTTAATATTTTACAGAAAAATGAAGGACCGAGAAGTGGTGGGGTGCAACCAGGGTTTTATTTAGGGGGGTGGGGGGTAGAGTGTAACGAGGATATTTATAACGGGAGGGGTGCAACCTCAATCTTTTTAAAGGGGGAAGGGTGCAATCAGAATTTCTACAAAAGTGTTGGAGGGCTGGGGGTGAGGGGGAGAGCGGGCTGTACACATGGCATTGTGCAAGATATTTCACCGACACCATAATTCGCTGTCAGTAAGGCCAGGTATTTACTAGTTACTACAAAATACAACCACAAAAACAAGACATAAAAAAAAATTGTTTTTGTTATAATAAAAACTCCGGTTTATTTTTTATTTTTTTGAGGCATTTTTATGCATCGATCGATCACCATGAAACACAATGTTCCTTTCCCTTAACTGGATCACATTTATTGAGATTTACCATAAAGAGACTATTTGAACTCATACATTATACAGAAGTTTCAATAAAAAATATGTCACAGCACCTCTTTAAGAATGACATTGAGAACAAAAACCGACATTACATTTTTAGGAAAGTTGTTGCAGTTGTGAAGGTTTTCCAGGAACACCTGCGCTCTATTCTGGAAAAGGCGACAAAGTCGTTCGGTGTCCTCCGAGACGAGGCTTGGGGTTTTGAGCGTCGACTCTCTCAGGAGTTATTGCGTAAATAAGTGTGCACACGAGCGTTTTGAGAACCTCATAGCTCGGGGCGAATAATGGAGCTCGGCATCCATTTCTCTCCCTTTGCTCCCCCTCCGGTACTAAAAGGCACTTTGATGTCTCAATGAAATGCCACATTCTGGTGATGGTCTCACGGCCCATCCAATTAGCACAACCTGTGCTCAGCCTGAACAACATTGTAGGTGGAAGGGAAAGCAGTGTGTGTGTGTGTGTGTGTGTGTGTGTGTGTACACACAACATAACTGGAATGATGACCATGAACCCCCGTGCCCCACCAGCACTAAACTCCACAGGACATACGCCCTCCCAGGATGGCCTGCCAGCTTAACTCTTAAGGGAAATCTGCCTTGCACTGATGATGACCAGTGAGGCAGAAACGTGCCTGTTGATTGATTGCTTTCCCCTGGCCTGGGCTGGCGATTTCTATTAAAAGGTTCCTAAAGCTTATATAGGCTGATTGATTCCACTGTTAGTAGTATTCACACACTGCAACTGAGCTGAAATTTGTTTCAATTTTCAAATGTATATTTAACATATACATACACAGTACTGTATATTTGTTTGTATATATACATACACAGTACTGTATATTTGATATATATATATATATATGTGCTCCATTATGTATGTATGTATGATGTTTGTATGTATGTACGTATGATGTATTCAATTTTGTCTGTATGTACGTATGATGTACTCTATTATGTATGTATATATGTATGATGTTTTTTTGTATATACGATATACTCTGTGATGTTTGTATGTATGTACGTATGATTTACTATAATATGTATGTATGTATGTTGTACTATATTTGGTATGTACGTATGATGTACTATAATATGTGTGTATGTATGTATGCATGATGTTTTTTTTGTATATTCGATATACTCTTTGATGTATGTATGTATGTATGTCTGTATGTACGTATGATTTACTATAATATGTATGTATGTGTGTATGTATGTAATATGTATGTATGTATGTATGTATGTTGTACTATATTATGTATGAACGTATGATGTACTATAATATGTGTATGTATGTATGTATGTATGTATGTACGTATGATCTACTCGATTATGCATGTATGTATGTAAGGTACTGTATGTACTCCATTATGTATGTATGTGTGTATGTATACGGCTGCCAGTATGGCCGAGAAGTACACACACTCGAAGCTGTCCAGCCTGGGTTTGAATCCTGACCCAACTATAAACTGCCATTCCGGTGTTGCACATGCAGATTGCAGGTTGATTCATCAATGTGTGTGCCGACCCTCGGATGGATGGTGTTTAATTAAGGTGGTGTATTGTCTGCCGGCATTAGTTGGTGGATGTTAAAGATCCCACTGTGACCTTCATGGAGAGTCGGCGAGCTAGGGCCAGCACCATGGACAAATTTCTGCCCTAACTATACTGCTGGGAAGGCAATGGCAAACCACCCAATGCAACCCTTGTCAAGAAACTGCTTTGGCAGCATTGACGCTCTGTAGCAGAGTATGGTACATCAGAATCAGAATATATATATTTGTCAGTTCATGTAAACCTTTTATACGAGTAAATAAAAACAAAAACTACAGAGCTGTTAAACCTCTTTCTCAAGCTAATTATCCTGTTATACATGCACACTTGTCCCATCGGTGCAGCCTTTTATGCCATATGCATATAAATCTTTGGGATGGTTACGTAGCCATTTCAGAACACATACTTTTACATATTCTTCATCATTCACAAACATAACGCCACCAAGATGTTGTGAAAGCTAGAACTGAGGAGCAGTTTATATATTTTTTAAACTGAACATGTATAATTAATAATGTAATTGTTTCAGGACTGCTCAAGCAATTACTTCCAAGTACCTCTTCAGCACAAGGGATGTGCAGAACATGTGATTTCAAGATTTAACATAACGTAATTGCATCATGCAATAATCGTTCAGCACATGCAACTCATGTACCCTTAGGTTTTTAAGAGGTGACTCGAGATATTCTGAGCAAATTTGAAACCATCATTCCGAGACACCAGCGTGTGAATCATCCAAAAACACAATGAATATATATTCTAACTAGAATGGTACTTGGTAGATATCACACACGCCTCCTCCAGGCTGAACAGTTTACGTTTTGTATCCACTGAAAGGCCGGATATGGATTCGGATCTGAACCAAAATCTAATCAGTTGTTCTTGTCACCTGGCCAACTCATCCACATAGTTTTGTTATAATCCGTCCATAACTTTTTGAGATATCATGATACAGACTTGGCATTTAATATGGAATATTTTTTTGTGGGGGTGAACTTACTTTTCAAGATGACTTAGAACCAAAAGTTCATTGGAATTATGTTGAAATTATTCTAGATTTTGTTAATGTGACCTTTAAAAGAAACAAAAACCACATTTGACATTTCGAAGCAAATAAATTGATCATTGAAAGTGATGTAAACTGATATCGAACTCAATTCATGGACAGTACTGTGTTAAACTTCTGTACGTTTTCCAGAAGTATCTCTTCATTTTGCACATTAGCCAAAAAATATTTCAACAAAAACAAAAGCTAAATTATGACTGGGATTACGGACAGTAAAATTACAGTTCAGTACTTCGTGTAACCCCCACGAGCAGTCAGGAGAGCACGTACACGTCGAGGCATGCTGTTCACGAGATTTGCCAAGGTTTGGACAGGAATAGCTTGCCATACAGTTACATTAGCCTGCTGCAATTCATGCACAGAGGTAGGCTGCTGGTCCAAGTTGTCGATTTGACGCGTTAATTCTGCCCACAAGTTCTCTATCGGATTCATATCCGGGGACATGGCAGGCCACTCCATATGCTCTACACCACGGTCAGCAAGAAAGTGTTGGATCATGCGAGCACGATGAGGCCGTGCATTGTCATCTTGGAAGACAAAGTTTCCTCGAAAGGCTGCACGAGCAAATGGAAGCAATGTTTCTTCCAGAATGACCCTGTACTTGAACTGGTTCAGGTTTCCATTCAGAACAACCAGGTCAGTTTTGCCCCCTGCATGAAAAGCAGCCCAAACGGTCACCCCACCACCTCCAGTGTGGACTCTTGGCACTATACAATCTTCGTCGTGAGCTTCATGCACTTGTCTGCACACTCGGACACGGCCATCTTGACGATAGACCAGAAATCTAGACTCGTCACTGAAGGTCACGTGATTCCAGTGTCCTGGCTGCCATTGACGGTGCTCTCTGGCTCACTGCAATCGGCGCTGGCTGTGTTGTCTGGTCAGGCGTGGCTTTCTCAGGGGACGCCTGGCACGATAGCCTGCTTGAACCAGTCGTTGGTTGACTAGCCTTCTGGATACAGGCACATTTGTCAGTTGCTGCCACTCAGCCCTAAGCCGATTAACTGACTTGGTTCGGCCATTGCAGACTAACCGGTGCAGCTGGCGATCATCTCTCCTTGTGGTTCTGCGTGGACGACCTCGCCTCGGTATTGGAGTAGGGACACCCCTTTGAGCATTTCGTTTCAGGATCTTTGACACCTGACCTTGAGTGATGCCATACTGCTGAGCAATAGCACGCTGTTTCATGCCAGAATTTCGTAAAGCCACCACTCCATGACAAAAAGCATTGTCAAGTTGATGGACCATCTCCAGAGGAAGCGGCAATAACTTTTGTAGACGTGCAGCAGTTGTTTTCCACTAATACAGAACGCAACAACCCTTATATACCCGATTGTGAAGCCAATCGTCAAATGTACCTGTCCTTACATTTTGTCACGCCACCTGTGATATAATCCTGTTATTGACTTCTTGCTGCGAAAGACAATCAGTGACATGGTTCTTTCAACAAAGACATCACCAAAGGGTAAAAGAAACTCACCAGATTGATATACTGAGTTCAGAAAGTAAACCCAAGTCAAGGAAGAAAAAAAATTCCATATTAAATGCCAAGTCTGTCTGTATATGTCGGTTTTAGCCCAATCACTCAATGGTGAAGATTCACTTAAACATTCTCTGATCTGTATCCAGAATCGAATCTTCACCAAAATTGATTCAATTCTTCCTTGTCAAACACCCCAACTGTCCACCAAGTTTCGTCCGAATCTGTATTTGACAAGGACGAAATGATTAGATTTTGATGAAGATCTGGATCTGATAATTTTAAAAGTGATTCTTCAGTATTGAGATATATTGATCGGGCAACAAACGATAGATAGCTCGATATCTCAAAAAGTTGTGGACGGATTTGGACGAAACTTGGTGGACAGGTTGGGTGTGTGTCAAGGAAGAATCGATTCGATTTTGGTGAAGATCTGAATATGGATTCGGATACGAGAATTATTTAATTTTGTAAGCGATTCTTCACCATTGGGAGATAGGGACAAAAACGATACATAGCAGGATATCTCAAAAAGTTGTGGACAGATTTGGACGAAACTTGGTGGACAGGTTGGGTGTCTGACAAGGAAGAATTCAATGAACTTTGGTGAAGATCCAAACCCGGATCCGGATCAGAGAATTTTTTAAAGTGAGTCTTCCCCATTCTATATATAACCCTGGGGTAACCTGGTATATACCACTTGGTGTTCGGGGTTGCCTAGCAACCCACCGTGACATGAAGTTATTTGTGACACGAAGTTATTTGTGATCTGTGGCCTCAAGCCCAGTAAGTCTGAGGGGAATGGAGGAACCCCTCGTAGTCGACCCAAAACCCGTGGCTGTAACAATATATTGATATACTGGATATATTTTATATTTGTTTATTTTCTTACAAACAATGTACTTATTCGAGTATATTGATAAATGAAAAGCTTTGGTATATATTGTACTATATTGTGAGTATCTCATTCATATAATTGTTTGAATGGCCCTAATATGTGAGAATTCAACAGTCAGTGCATGGTGGGTCTGCAAAGAGAATGGTAAATCACGCAGCATAATACTTGCCATGAGACTACTTAGGAAGCACCAATGCTCTATACACAGGTTGTGAACATTGAAGAGGTAGTAAAGGTGGGTACAAAAGGACCTCATTTGTGATGATTAAAAGGCAACTCATGTGGTCATTGCAAAAGAGCTCCGAGAACGGAGGGAGATGACTTATTGAAGAAGATTGTGACAGTCATGAGCCCTGGGTCCATCATTTCATGCAAGAGTCCAATCTAGCTGGTATATAGAGGAGGCCTTATTTGTACAACCACAGAAAGAGCCTGAGGTTAGGATTAGTCAATATTTGGTCTTGCACATGTTCACAAATGTCCATATCTGCAAACGTTTAGGCCATCAAATGCCTGTGTCCGTAAAATGTTCAGCAAATGTACACAATGTTGTGCTTGTACATTAGCTGGGGCATACAAACACTGGATGGCATGCAAGGATCGTGTTGAAACCAACACCGAGTGCATAAATTTTTGTCTTGGTTTTGTCGTGAGGAAACCACCAAAGCAAAACGACACAACATGGTGATGAATAATTTCATGTTACAAAAGCTATTATAAACTACTAATGTTAATCGCTAAAGGGTTTGCCACCACCCACAGTGCCCAATGTTTCATGAAGGTTCTCGGGAACATGAAACAAATTAAAGTGCCATATAATTAAAGCTGAAACGATATTTCATCATGTGTACAAAACAGAGGAACCGACGAGGTGTTGAAGGATATATATATATATATATATATATATATATATATATATATATATATATATATATCTATATATATATATATATATATATATACGTATATATATACGTATATATATATATATTGTCACGCAACTGCGATTAACACCACAGTTGCGGATGGCCAAATGCGAGGCTTTAACTCCCGAGGCGAGAACTCAATAGCGGATTCCAAATCAAACACTTAAACTAAAGTTAAACGCGCGGAATGGCGGGACGGGACACAGCAAAGCTCCGCAGCCTTATCTATTAAAATCCAACAGGAAACTGCGTTCAGATATATTCAGAAAATAATATAAGGATTTATTAACGGTTCCGAGAACAAAGAAATATGATGCTCTAAACCCCCTATATTGAGTACTCCCACACGACAGTCATTAAACAAACCACAGGGCAGACGACGAAATGAACAAAGAGGGTGTGTGTGTGTGGTGGGTTCTTAGCTCTGCTCGCTCGGGAGCGTGGCGTGGAGATCGTGCAGGCCTCGGATGGCTAGGCCCTGACACGTTGGGTGGGAAGGGTCTCCCCGACGGGACTCGCTCACCGACCCCAGTCCTCTCGCCCCGCAACTCTCAAACGCTCGCCCCGTCCGAAGGACCACGGTTTCTGGGGCTCTCGTCTCTGCCCGGCGCCTTGGAGATCTTGAATGGTTGGCGATGGTACGCAAGAGGCCACGAATGGAATACGGCCACCAACGGGGCGAACCTTGGCACGACAGCCACCCACGCAAGCACGCGATCCAATCGCAGGGAAGATGGAGGGAACGAAGGCAGGAAAGAACTAGAGGGGAAAATGTCCAGTGCACTCTATCACGACTGAATCCTCTCAGCTCCCCCAAATGGCGTCTGCTCTGCCTCGTGTCCAACTCCGAACGCCCTTCCTCTCCTTTGTGTCGTCACTTCCCCCCTGCACCGTCACGCCCTCTTGTCACCCCCATTCGTCCGCCCTTCCCCATGACGTCAAAAGATCCACCCCCTTCTCATCGTGTCTCAGCGGGGTTCGTTTTGGTCGGTGTTGTTCCATTGATGTGAAAGGGAAGGGAATTAATTAATGTAGGTGCGCTAGGGGCATGAATTCCTACTGTCTAGGTGCGATGCCAAAAGGGACATTGGATTGACCACAGGGGTGGGAAAACACACAAAGTTACCCTTATCACCCTAACTACTTAGCACTTCCTGTCCCCGTACAGGAAATATATACGCAATTATCCCGGCATACGCCTACACATACCAACTTAAAGGTACATAGTGGGTTCTAGCTATCGCGACATCCCGGAGCATTTTACCTACTCAGATCTACTCTGCTCTACATGTTGCTCTACCAAATTCATAACACAGCCCCCCCCCCCGGAACCATAGCTCCTGCAAGGTTCACTGCAGGTGCTACCATTCCAGCCTTAACACTTACTGTCACACACTTAATTAACCTATGAAATAAATCAGGAAGGGCTGTGGGAAGTGAGTCTGACTACCTACCTACACTTCCTTAACATGCTAAACCCCTTAACCATCATGCAAGTATGTACATTTGCTTCATTGTTCCTGTGGAGGGAGGAAACAAACAACACGCAACACTAACTTAACCACAAAACTTAACCATCTTTCCAAAAACTCAAAATTCTAACCTTTGTACATACCCCGGTCTACAGACCGCGTCCCCCGGTGGATGCCACAAGACACAACCTTACCTGTGGGGCCATCCCAATGTACCCCCTAAATTTCCACGGGCCCTGTCCAGATGTTGCAGGTAAGTGACATGGCTCGGTGGATTTCGCCCACATTCATGCAACACAGACCCCATAACCACTCATCCTCATTCCAAAACTCATCATTACATTCCAAAAATCATCAAGGCATTTCAAAAGTCAACAAAGCACTTATTTCAATACACCCCCCTGCAGGACCATGGCATTGATTTCATTCGCGTGTGTGTGCATTCCTCAACGAGGCAGCGGGGAGGTACCGCACAAAAAGATGGTGGGGGCGCATCAGGCTGTGGTACCCGCAGTCCCAAAAACAAGTCAACCGACTTACAAGTTCATTGCCCCCCCCCCCTTTACCTGTTGGCCCCGTGACAGCCCAACAGCCCCTTTCCACCGTTACCTCGCCGGTGAGGGTCTCCACACACCAGGCTCCCTTGCCTCCTGCTTCTGCACAGCAACACGGGTCACCGGGGGACTTCCTCACCCCGCGGCGCCCAACCAGACCCTCCACCGACGAGCTCCAATTTCCAGTTACCACCGGCTGCCAGAGGTAATTGCCGCAGAGGGGGGCCCGCAGGCATCGCTCCTCAGAGCTTGCTCTGTACCTGCGGACACACACACCTCCCCCACCCACAAGACCCCAAAACGCATTTCCTCCCCCGCTGCCATTCAATTCTCCACACAACTCAGCACAATTCAGCACAATTCCATAGATGATGGTAGTACAAAAGATGTTTCAAAGTTTGCCATGGCCTGCTACATGTGAAATCCCATTCACAGTTCAAATCATTGAATCATTACACATTTCCAAAAGCACATTTCCAAAAGCACAATTATCACCCCTCGCTCACATTTTTCCAACCTCACGACCACATCAAAACACATAACCACAACACAAAAACATACGCCACCCACAAGACACTGTGTGGCTCCCATTCCATCCCCTCACCGGCCATGTCATCACTCTCACCCGCCTCCCAACTCCAAATTACATATCCCCAATCTCCAAAGCAAGTCCTGAAGCCTGGGACAGTACTCCTTAAAACACTCACCTCAAGTGCAGGTAGTTACATGTTGGTCAGGTCCAAAGTGCAATCCACCCATACAATTCCCAAAATTTCACATTGGGCCTAACAAATACTTCCAAATTTCTCTTTTGTCCCCACTACACTGGCAGGTATGTGGATCCGCATCCAACGGTGATCATCGCTACACAACTACCTGTGGCCACGACAGCTCTGCACCTCTACCGTGCAAGGGTCATCGGGACAAGGTGAGCAGTCAAAACGCCAACATGGCCCATGAGTGTCCATAAGGGTGCGACCCACCATCCATCCTTCGGCCCCCCCTGCGAGGAACACAGCTGCACCAGCCCCAGCTGGCCAATGTGGTGAGCACCTGCTGCCAAAAACACACACTACCGCACACACAACCTCGGCCCTGGGGGGCACGGTCGCAGTGCGTGGCATCCCTACAGCCACGTCCCCTGCACCTCCCCATCATCCCCCAGTCCGACTACAGAACTGCAGCCCCCCCAGTGCTCACCCACACTTGACCACACCAAGGTCCAGTCAACAGCCATGCTCCACCAGGAAAACCCACCCAGAAGACATGGTCCACACACCTCGGACACGCACAGCACCACGTTGACCCAAGGACCACACAACTACGTCCCCATAACCCCGCGTCCCAAATATCAGCACAGTTGCCCCCGCAACCAGTTGAAGCTGTGTCCTGCTACCCTATTAATTTTATCACAGCCTCCAACACTTTGGTCTGCACACCTGGATCAATAATGGCGTCACTGTACAGTGTCCACCATGACATTTCAAAATCCACTCTTAAATTTCCATCTAACCCACAGATTACCCATGCCAAACATTTTTCACATTTCACTAACCTCTCCAAAGAAAGATGCTTTGCCATACACATGCCAGCCGAGCATGGCCCATATGCTCGGCTCGTTACACATCTCCCGATTCACATCCCCATGGCTCTCTTCCCAACCCGAGAGTCCATAAATCATAACGGAGCATCTGTGGAAGGTCACTCACACCATCACGTTCCACAGATGCCCCAATGGTTGTCCGGCAGGCTGTCTCATTCCCTGTCCATTCGGTTTGACCCGCGTCCATAGACCAACCACCATGCCAGATCACCACATGCTGGTTGTCCCAGAGTCTCTGGAGGAGGGTGCCAGGCCGCATGCCCGGGTGGTCACCACATCAGTCCCAAGTTGGCCGTCCGCAGTGCCACCACCAAAGCGCGACCCACAACACCTCCCCCTAGTGGTCCTCAATATTTGCCATCCCAGGCTTGAGAAACCACCTCGGACCCCCCTGGAGGTCTTAACCCCCACCAGGGTCCGGTGACCCTGCCGGCCCGAGCCACCGGCTCGGACGGCGCCCCGACGGACAAGGGACGCCACACTCCGCCAGACCCCCCGTGGGACCCAGGTCGTACCTCGACACCCAAGGCTGGACCCCACGTCCAAATCTCGCCATCACAGCCCCCCAGCTGGCTGGCATACCCAAATTTTGAAAGGGGCAACTTTTGCCCGAGGCCATCACCCATGACCTCTCCATGTCCAAATCCCGCAGCCCGGGGACCAATCCCCACCATGGCTGCTCCAAATCAATTTCCCATTGTAATTTTATTTTAAATTTTATTTTACAAATTTTCATTCCCACTGCCAAACCGCAGCTGCAGGGAACAACCTCTACCCACGGTTGTTCTGCCCCTCCCTGCAGTTGATCCAAATTCCCTACAGGGACCAAATCTCCAGAAGCTCTATCTCTCGATCCTCCAAGATCCAAATCCAGCCCGGAGCCAACACACTCCCCCAACTGGTTGTCCAATTTTGGAGCCTCTGTTTCCAAATAGCAGTGTACGGTGAGCGTCCCCTCGGTCATTCCAACCACCTCTTCGGACCAACTCACCTCATCACCCAGGCTCCTTTGGGCCTGAACAAGCTCTACCTCCATGGGACTGTCACAGGTCTCCAGCCGCTGGATCAAATCATCCTCATCATCATCATTTCCACAAATCATTCCTGGCCCCGCCAGGCTTTGATCAATATCCCCAATAAATACCTGGTCCGGCTCCATTGCACGGACCCCCAAAAACTCTACCCCCTCTTGCTCCGCACCACCGCCCTGGTGCTGCACAATTCCAAATTCATCCCCCGGTTGGGGTGTTGTGACATCCACACGGTCCCGATAAACAACCAGGCCAGAATGTGGGAAACATTCCCCATTACAACTCTCACATCCCAAATTTCCTTCCCCATTCACCTGTGGGCACTCCCCGCTCACCTGTGGACACTCCACGTTTACCTGCAGGCATTCCCCATCTACCTGTGGACATTCCCCGCTCACCTGTACACTTGCCACAATTGCCATTACCGGTGCAATTCCCTGCTCGTGAGCAACATGCACATCTGCATGGGCCGTACTCTCTCCCATTCCCAATTTAGCTTCCATACCTTCGATCTGTTCTTTCAAGCCCTCCTTTAATCTATCCATTTGCCCCTCCATGTTTTTGGTTTGAGAATTAATTTTGTTCTCCAATTGCTCGTTCTGAGCATTCATTTCCCCTTTTAATCCATTAATTTGGTCACTCATATCCTTCAGTCCTTCCCTCCATTCATTCCCCTGGGAATCCATTTTGTTTTTCATTTCTCCCATCTCCTTACTCATTTTATTTTCCAGCCCATCAATTTTATCATTTATTCCCCGAATTTCTGCAAGGTTTCGCTCACCGTTCTTTTCCATCCCTTCAATTTTGTCATTCAATTCCCGACTGGCTCGCTCACTCTGAGCATCCATTAATTCCTTTAAAAATTTCATTAAAGCCTGGTCGTCTCTAGGGGCCGTCCCACTTGTTCCCGACTCCCCGGTAGGGGAGGGGCATAAGTTGGTGCTCGGGACGAGGGAGGTTCCAAGGCTCACCTCTGCATCTAATTCCCCTATTTCCGGCTCACTCCCGACGCTGACGGAGGCCTCGCTGCGTACCTCCATCTCATCAATCTCCGACATCCGCCTTCCGGAAGATTGTTTCCCGCGCGCGTATTTATTTTAATAATTCCAGTAACACAATTTAAATTTGACGAAGACGCAATATAGCGCACCGTATGCCCAATTGACTATACAAATTTCTCCGCCTCGCCTATAAAAATTTTGCGTTCGAACGTCGGGCGCAATGTACGCCCGACCGTGTCGATGTCTCGCCGCGGACAAAAAAGTTGTCCGACGGGTTCGAATCCCACTCCTGGCACCACTTGTCACGCAACCGCGATTAACACCACAGTTGCGGATGGCCAATTGCGAGGCTTTAACTCCCGAGGCGAGAACTCAATAGCGGATTCCAAATCAAACACTTAAACTAAAGTTAAACGCGCGGAATGGCGGGACGGGACACAGCAAAGCTCCGCAGCCTTATCTATTAAAATCCAACAGGAAACTGCGTTCAGATATATTCAGAAAATAATATAAGGATTTATTAACGGTTCCGAGAACAAAGAAATATGATGCTCTAAACCCCCTATATGGAGTACTCCCGCTCAACAGTCATTAAACAAACCACAGGGCAGACGACGAAATGAACAAAGAGGGTGTGTGTGTGTGTGTGGTGCGTTCTTAGCTCTGCTCGCTCGGGAGCGTGGCGTGGAGATCGTGCAGGCCTCGGATGGCTAGGCCCTGACACGTGGGCGGGAAGGGTCTCCCCGACGCGACTCGCTCGCCGACCCCAGTCCTCTCGCCCCGCAACTCTCAAACGCTCGCCCCGTCCGCGACCACGGTTTCTGGGGCTGTCGTCTCTGCCCGGCGCCTTGGAGATCGTGAATGGTTGGCGATGGTACGCAAGAGGCCACGAATGGAATACGGCCACCAACGGGGCGAACCTCGGCACGACAGCCGCCCACGCAAGCACGCGATCCAATCGCAGGGAAGATGGAGGGAACGAAGGCAGGAAAGAACTAGAGGGGAAAATGTCCAGTGCACTCTATCACGACTGAATCCTCTCAGCTCCCCCAAATGGCGTCTGCGCTGCCTCGTGTCCAACTCCGAACTCCCTTCCTCTCCTTCGTGTCGTCACTTCCCCCCCGCACCGTCACGCCCTCTTGTCACCCCCATTCGTCCGCCCTTCCCCATGACGTCAAAAGATCCACCCCCTTCTCATCGTGTCTCAGCGGGGTGCGTTTTGGTCGGTGTTGTTCCATTGATGTGAAAGGGAAGGGAATTAATTAATGTAGGTGCGCTAGGGGCATGAATTCCTACTGTCTAGGTGCGATGCCAAAAGGGACATTGGATTGACCACAGGGATGGGAAAACACACAAAGTTACCCTTATCACCCTAACTACTTAGCACTTCCTGTCCCCGTACAGGAAATATATACGCAATTATCCCGGCATATGCCTACACATACTAACTTAAAGGTACATAGTGGGTTCTAGCTATCGCGACATCCCGGAGCATTTTACCTACTCAGATCTACTCTGCTCTACATATTGCTCTACCAAATTCATAACAATATATATATATATATATATATATATATATATATATATATATATATATATATATATATATATATATATATATATATATATATATATATATATAACTGTAAGAAATAGTAGAAACTCCAAAGTACGAGCAGGACGTCGATCTTTAATTGTCGACAAGCTTTCGACCAACAAAGGTCTTCTTCTGAGTCAGCTCCAAGTTCAACGGAAGTGGCTGAACACTTTGAACACTCTGAACACAGCTGAACACTGAACACTTCAACACCTTCAACTTCCATTGAACTTGGGGCTGACTCAGAAGAAGACCTTTGTTGGTCGAAAGCTTGTCGACAATTAAAGATCGACGTCCTGAAGCTACATCCGCGTCTTATTTAATCTAACGATTATATATATATATATATATATATATATATATATATATATATATATATATATATGTATATATATATATATATATATATATATATATATATATATATATATATATATATATATATATATATATATTGTTACGGATCTCTCCGTCGGCCTTTCCCTTTATCGATAGGGGATTAATCCCCTCGTCTACGACTGACCGACGTGGTCCTGAAGCTGCACAGCTCCCTCCGGAGAGGCAGGTGCGCAACCCCGTTCGCGACCGCGGACAGATGTTAATTGCCGAGCGGTTTAGCAACCGCGGCACGAACCATTAGCAGAGACTAACCCGATCCTGAACGTTGGCCAAAATCGCGCCACAGGTTTTCAATGGGGAAATCACAAAGACGACCGGACGAGCATGAAGAAGAAGAACGAAGGTAGGAAATACAAATATAATTTATTACTAACTATTTACACAATTAAAGGAACCAAGGAGAAGGAAAGAAACGAAAATAATTTACAGAAGGATGGAAGGACCAGAAGACACAGTGCAATTTCTAGCTTATACAGACTTACTTATACCCCAAGGACAAGACACACAAAACAAACTCACGTACACAAAAGGATGGAAGGGCAGGAATGGGTGGAGGGATGAGGAGGTTCAGGTTCGTGCAAACGACAGGGCTGGAGGTGACAGCTCCAACTCCTCGCACTCTGGTTCACAGAACGGGCGACAGGGAGATCTGAAGACCGCAGCACATCGATGTTCACGTGCACGCACTGGTTGTTCTCAGAGTGCTGGTTGGTATCGCGAGCAGGGCGTGCCGATTCTCATTCGCTTTCCTCTCCACGTGTCTCACTCTCTCCTCCTCAACTGAGCTCGACCTCACTGCTCCTCCTCCACTGAACTGAACAACTCCACTCAACTCTCTCCCGGTGGACTGCCAACTCTCTGACGCATCTCTCTCCCTCAATCATCTCAGGTGGGGGCGTCGCGCTGCGGGTTATATGACACGCCCTACCCAGCCATACCCACTGATTTGTGGTTGGTCGTTCGGGGCTTTCCTGGCTCCACCTTCTGATGATGATGGGTGGGCAACGCCCTTGTTCGTTGGCTTGACCACATGCGTAATGGAGTTTGGGGTGAAGAAAACCGCCCAATGCACTGAGAGGATTGGGGGAGACTTGAAAGGGGATTCTGTCTTATCTGATTCGGTGCAATGCAGTGTCGATTAATGGGAAACAGAGCCTTAAGCTAATACACAGAATAAAGAAATAACTATTTAGAAGGGTATATGGTGGCCTGCGTGTATGTATATGGAGTAACTAAGAGGACGACCTTTGACCTTTACACACAAAATGGAGATATTTACAAGGAATTCATTACACATTACAGAGGGTGATATTTACAACAATTCTCAAATCCACAACACTGCACCCTCATCCTCCAAGGCACGTCCCAGGCCAATAAAACTTTAACTTAGTGTGACATGTAGGTGTAGTTCCCTCTACATTTAACCTGACCCTGAGTGTGACCATTTTAAAACACAAATAAGTATGTCCCCCTGCTGCATTGCACCCTGCCTAACAGATTTATGCACACAGCTAACTGAATTGCGGAATTGTCTTCAAACTATACATGAACGGTGGGGAGCATTATTTACAATTGACGCTGGACTATTTACAAAATGCAACCCAGGACCTGTGATTGTTCTATGGGGGGGGGGGGGGGGTGGAGACAGCCTGTGCTGCATCGATGCACCAGCACCAATATCAAAGCACCATAATGCACCATAAACGCACCAGTCAGTGCACAGTCACCAGTTCATAATAAAAAATAACACAAACCCCTGGTGCTGGTCTTCCTCTTTGGCTCCCTCTGCTGGCCAATGTTCTTCCACATGTTGTCTTTCTTCATGTTCCTCTTGCTGGCCACCTATTTGCAATAATAAAAAATGCACAAAACGTGTCCGTTTTTTATTTATGGCCCACAGGGGCCGACTAGGGGTGGTTCACCTGTATGGCATAGGTGCCATGTTACCGAGGTCCGCCAGCAAGATCTCGGGCCATCATGGCCGGTTCCAGCAGAGTGGCCGTGCCCCAACCCGTGGGGTACATAAGTGGTGCTCAGCCACAGACATGTGGTCCATAAGTGGTGCATCGATGCAGGCAGCTGTGGTTGCGAGAGTTCGGGCACACAATGGCGGACTCCCGCACGCTCCCCTCGGTGCCCAGAGAGCACGATCCATGGGTCGGGGAAGGAAGACAGAGAGGACAAGTGAGTGAGGGGTAAGGTCACAAGGGTACACATCAATAAAGGCAATGCAAGGTGAGGTGCGTCTGGAGACTGAGCGGAGAAAAGCTCGTCCCTACGGCCCCCTCCCCCCCCCCCCCGTTACCTGTTCTACCCTTGCCCTTACCCCGTATTTACAAAAATCTACACATTACAAATTCGTCACTACCGTCACGTCTTCCCCATATTTCCCCTAACACCAAATACGTCATCACAATCCCTCTAATCCAAATTTGCCATCACCAATTCATCATCAATCCCTCTTAAGGAGGAAGAGATGGAACAACAAAGCACAATGTCCCACCCACGTCATGATACGTCTCACATTCCAAACATTTGCACAGAAAAATAACAACAACAAACCATGGCATGGTGTGGAGCACCGTTGTTACCTCAGGTGAGTGAATGTAGATGGTGCAAGGAGATTTCAATCCTAACTATCCTCTTAAATGACTTTAACACACTTTACACTACCCGGGGTCTTTCCCTGCCAACCCATTGGCCATTTTACTCTATGCAGTTTTAAGAACCAAATTCCCATTGACCAAACTGTGGTGCTTCATCAATTTGGGGTCTCACTCCCCCAATTCAACTCCCTGTGCCCTTGCACAATTTCAGGACTGGGTCGTGTGGCTCTCCCAGCAGGTCTACCCACCTGCACACCTCCACCACTGCAGTTGCCTCCGAGCTTACCTGCTCCTTAACCTAACCTATCTACCTGGGGAAGGCCCTCTGGCGCTCTCCCCACTCGGTGCCCTCTGGCACTGGGCTACCCGGGTCCATTCTCCGGATCCTCGGGCCCCATCCACAACTCTACCGGCTCCCAGAGCCCACCTGCGGCCTCACCTGGCCGACATCCTAACAGTGGCGGAGTGCACATCTAACTACACACACTAACAGGCCACACGCCCAGCCATTTCCACGTCACTAATGCACCCGTCAAAACACCATTCTTCCACCACGCACCACAGATGCCAATATCCAACCACAATTTACCTACTCCCTCTACCTAACTCTTAAACTACTCTCCCCGGGTATTCGTGATGGGGTCCATCCTCCCCATACACACCTTCGCACCATCCACTCCACTCCACAGTTTCCACCATACTCACTCCATACCATCCATTCCATACTCCATATATTCCATACCATTTATTCCATACAACCATTCTCCATACACCTGTTCACTTGCACACCTGTGCCATCACACCTGGTGCTTCCTGCACCCTCCTTCCTCCAGGACCATTTGCTTAATACAACACACAATCACCATTACTCACTCGTACACTGCTCAATACACTTTCGATCCTCAAAACCATTGCCTCAGGCACCCAGATTTTCCCACGCTCACACACACATCTCTCCCGAGCATTGCCTAGCAATTCCTCATTTGCTCAATATCAAGACTCTCACACACACACGGCATCATCTGATCTACCTACTCCCCTCTGAAACTTACGCTTCCCAGTCGCCCCTTTTAACTATTGCGCTCCCTCGTCATTATAATCCAACTACCCTCTCTATGTCCCCACTACCTGTCCAATGTCGCAACTTAAATCTCCAGTTACCTATGGTCAATCTCTAGGTCCCTATACATTATCCAAACCCTCCCTCGGTGAGCTTACACTGCCATAAACCCCATAAAACTATAGCTCATTTGCCCTGTTTTTGTGAGTGATGGCAGAGTTTCCATCCCACTACATTGGGCATCTCCCACTATCAATTTGGCTCATCCAATTCCAGCCATCAAAAAATTTCCAATCACTGCCAATCCTTCTACCAATCATTTGCCAATCATCAATTTTGCTTGTCCAATTCACTACGGCTACCACCCTCACACGTCTATTCACTTGAGCCTCTCGGTGCGTCAATTCATTTCCAAAGCCCGGCTTCGCAAAGCCGAGCAATGAATGCGGGTGGTTTGTTGCCGGCGGTTGGATTCGTCCGGCATTCGGTGCAGGGAAGGGGGCTTACCTGGGCCGAGATTCCACGCACCATCTCGGCACGGAGCCGTCCGATGGCCCGATCTCGCCCTGCCGGAACGCCTCAACCACAAGGGGTCGCCGTGACGACCCTTCCGACCGGGCCGCCCGCTCCGCCTAGCGGAGCACGGACACGACCGTTCGGAGCGAGGCCCGGCGTGGATCCCGCTCGGCGGTTCCTTTGAACCCACCATGGTTACGATCCCCGCTGGTTCCTGCTGCGCACAAAGCCCGGCACGAACCAAGGGCTCGCTTCGGCTACAAGTCGATCTAACCACTATCCCGTTTAACGTCGATGCTCCACTTGCATGCTCACACCCCGCGTTCCGTTCCTTACTCACACATTCAGCTGTCTCCGTGCTCTCCATCATTGCACCTTCTCTTACACAACACCCAGGTACACTCATTCCGCTCACAGACTTTGTCACACACCTGACCACCGCACACCTTAGCACACACTCGTTGTTCGCACACCTCACCAACACGCCTCTTTGCGCCCACTCCTCGGTCACATTCTCTGTGACAACCACGGGTGTGCTCTCGTCCGCACACCCAATCACGTGCTCCACTACCAACTCAAGTGTGCATTCCCACATGCGCTCGACCATTCCAGGTGTGCATCCTTCCATTCCAGGTGTACATCCTCTCTCACCTGCTACAACCAACTCGTGCTCCGTGTCACTCTCACTACTCTCACCACCACACTCGGTCGCGCATTCACCCTTACTCTTGACAGCGCACTCTGTAATCATGCACTCCTCTGTTACACACCTTTTTCGCGCATCCTCTTGTGCACACTCTCCCGTTACGTCCTCCGTAACACTCACCACAGGTGTGCACTCTTTCGTTACATCCCCTGTAACACTCCCCATCACGCGCTTCCATGTGCTCCCCCGCACACGCGCCACGACCAACTCACTCTCGACAGCACACTCACTCCTCGGCGCGCACTTTTTCCTCACACACCCCATAGTCGGACATCCTCGCACACCTCCTCCTTCACACTCGGTACCTGTCGCACACTTCACCAGCGGCCTCTCATGAACACCCGGGTCTAAATCAACACCCAAGCCGACTGAATCTCCTCTCACACCATATACATTTCCGAGTATATCGCCACTCACCTTGGCACCTCGTCGTCGCTCCTCCTCCGCCACCTGCAAACTCTTTATTTGGTTAGTGAGCACATATTCATGATTTGAACACAGACCTTGTACATATTCCATCACCTCCTCCTTTACCTCCCCCTTCGTTTCCCTCCGTCTCTTCTTAATTTCACTCACCCCCTCTTCCACATCCTCTAATTTTTGCTTCACCTCTTTCATCTCCTGGTGCGCCCCCCCAATTTCGTCCTCTAAGGCCACCTTAGTCGTTTCTATGTGCGTCCTCACCTCCCGTTCTTTCGTCTCCATTACTTCTGTTACCTCGTCCAACCCCTTTGTCAACCCCTCATGTACCATCTGATATTCCCTCCTTGTCACTATGAGTTCGTTCTTTATCTCCTTCTGTGTCGCCTTTAAACCCCCGATTACTGCAGTGTTCTTCTCCACTTGCTCCCCTAATTCCTTTTGTCCCACCGTCAGCTGTTCTACTCCCCGTGTCAGGTCCTCTATGCCCCCCTGTAACCTAACCGTTCTATTTCTCACCTCTTTCTCCATACGCTCCTCACCTCGCTTTACCTCCTCACGTACCCTCGCAAACTCCTCGCCCACACCTCGTCTGATCTCCTCCCCCATTTCTCCCATCGCTTTGGTAGATGCTGCCCCCATCTGTTCCAAATCATTCCTCTGGGCATCCAATTTGGTTTCTAACCCGATTTTCACCTCCTCTATCTGCTCTCCCATTTGTTTAATTTCCCGGGCGGTTTGCTCCCCTATTTCCCTCAATCACCTCCTCCTTTATCTCCCCCTTCGTTTCACTCCGTCTCTTCTTAATTTCACTCACCCCCTCTTCCACATCCTCTAATTTTTGCTTCACCTCTTTCATCTCCCGGTGCGCCCCCCAATTTCGTCCTCTAAGGCCACCTTAGTCGTTTCTATGTGCGTCCTCACCTCCCGTTCTTTCGTCTCCATTACTTCTGTTACCTCGTCCAACCCCTTTGTCAACCCCTCATGTACCATCTGATATTCCCTCCTTGTCACTATGAGTTCGTTCTTTATCTCCTTCTGTGTCGCCTTTAAACCCCCGATTACCGCAGTGTTCTTCTCCACTTGCTCCCCTAATTCCTTTTGTCCCACCGTCAGCTGTTCTACTCCCCGTGTCAGGTCCTCTATGCCCCCCTGTAACCTAACCGTTCTATTTCTCACCTCTTTCTCCATACGCTCCTCACCTCGCTTTACCTCCTCACGTACCCCCGCGAACTCCTCGCCCACACCTCGTCTGATCTCCTCCCCCATTTCTCCCATCGCTTTGGTAGATGCTGCCCCCATCTGTTCCAAATCATTCCTCTGGGCATCCAATTTGGTTTCTAACCCGATTTTCACCTCCTCTATCTGCTCTCCCATTTGTTTAATTTCCCGGGCAGTTTGCTCCCCTATTTCCCTCAATTTGCCTTCCATAGTGTTTTCTAACCATGTTAACCCATTCTTCACCTCTTTCATCCCGTTGTTTAACCCCTCAAATTTGTTGTCTAAACCCTCAAATATATTGTCTAAACCCTCAAATTTATTGTCTAACCATTCACTGGTACCCCTTGCTTCGTCCCTCATTCTGCTTTCCATCCCTTCAATTTGGTTTCCCATGTGCTGCCCCATTCGATTTTCCAATTGCTCACCCTGAGCCCTCGTCTCTTCTTTTTGGGTGTCTAATTTGGCCATTATTTGCATCATAAATACTCTCATGTACTCCGGCATCTCGGGCTCGGCTGCCGCGACCACGTGCGAAGCGCCGCCATTTTGTGCACCTGATACCCCCGCAACCACATCTTCATTGCTCTCCTCTCTCTCCATTTCCCCCCTGTGGTCCTGGGTTACCCCTAAACCCTCTTCTAATTCCCCCACCGGCATCCGGTCGCCTTGACCATCCATGGCACGATTTTAAATTTTGGATGTTAATAATAAAATTGTGGGCCACTCGTAATGTGAGCGTGCTAAGCGCGCTTCAGGTCCGAATCTCGCTCCTGGCACCAATTTGTTATGGATCTCTCCGTCGGCCTTTCCCTTTATCGAGGGTGGATTAATCCCCTCGTCTACGACTGACCGACGTGGTCCTGAAGCTGCACAGCTCCCTCCGGAGAGGCAGGTGCGCAACCCCGTTCGCGACCGCGGACAGATGTTAATTGCCGAGCGGTTTAGCAACCGCGGCACGAACCATTAGCAGAGACTAACCCGATCCTGAACGTTGGCCAAAATCGCGCCACAGGTTTTCAATGGGGAAATCACAAAGACGACCGGACGAGCATGAAGAAGAAGAACGAAGGTAGGAAATACAAATATAATTTATTACTAACTATTTACACAATTAAATGAACCAAGGAGAAGGAAAGAAACGAAAATAATTTACAGAAGGATGGAAGGACCAGAAGACACAGTGCAATTTCTAGCTTATACAGACTTACTTATACCCCCGGGACAAGACACACAAAACAAACTCACATACACAAAAGGATGGAATGGCAGGAATGGTGGAGGGATGAGGAGGTTCAGGTTCGTGCAAACGGCAGGGCTGGAGGGGACAGCTCCGACTCCTCGCACTCTGGTTCACAGAACGGGCGACAGGGAGATCCGAAGACCGCAGCACGTCGATGTTCACGTGCACGCACTGGTTGTTCTCAGAGTGCTGGTTGGTATCGCGAGCAGGGCATGCCGATTCTCATTCGCTTTCCTCTCCACGTGTCTCACTCTCTCCTCCTCAACTGAGCTCGACCTCACTGCTCCTCCTCTACTGAACTGAACAACTCCACTCAACTCTCTCCCGGTGGACTGCCAACTCTCTGACGCATCTCTCTCCCTCAATCATCTCAGGTGGGGGCGTCGCGCTGTGGGTTATATGACACGCCCTACCCAGCCATACCCACTGATTTGTGGTTGGTCGTTCGGGGCTTTCCTGGCTCCACCTTCTGATGATGATGGGCAGGCAACGCCCTTGTTCGTTGGCTTGACCACGTGCGTAATGGAGTTTGGGGTGAAGAAAACCGCCCAATGCACTGAGAGGATTGGGGGAGACTTGAAAAGGGATTCTGTCTTATCTGATTCAGTGCAATGCAGTGTCAATTAATGGGAAACAGAGCCTTAAGCTAATACACAGAATAAAGAAATAACTATTTAGAAGGGTATATGGTGGCCTGCGTGTATGTATATGGAGTAACTAAGAGGACGACCTTTGACCTTTACACATAAAACGGAGATATTTACAAGGAATTCATTACACTTACAGAGGGTGATATTTACAACAATTCTCAAATCCACAACAATATATATATATGTATATATATATATATATATATATATATATATATATATATATATATATATATATATATATATATATATATATACATACATATATATATATATATATATATATATATATATATATATATATACATATACATATATATATATATATATATATATATATATATATATATATATATATATATATATATATATATATATACTAGCGTGGCTCGGCTTGCTACGTTCACCTCACCACACGTCGCCGCAGAAGCACGGGCTTGTTCAAACTGAGGATAATGACCTGACTGAACTTGAGTTGCTGTATAGTCATGATTTACACCAATCATAACACAAAGATATCTTTTGTATAAATTTATTTCTAATATTGGTGATATTATGTATTTGTAATTTATTCGCAATCAAAAAAGGTCAATGTGGTGTAAAGCTCTTACGTCTAACTGGTCAAGGGTCGAAGCTGTCTAACCGGTCTGAAGGGTGTAAGGTGTCTAAATGGTGTTAAGGTCTAAGAGGTCGAAAGGGACTTAAGGGGTGTAAAGGCTTAAAGGGTATAAAAGGTTGGAAGGGTGAAGGGATCTCAAGGTATCTAAAGTATTGAAGGGTCTAAAAGGTAAATGTGGTCTTTAGGATGTTGGGGATCTTCAGGGTCTTGGAGTTTAATGGTTCTACGGGGTCTTTTGGGACTTTTGGGTATTTTTTAATCTTTTGCGGCTTTGGGGTATTTTGGGTCTTCGTGGTCTTTTGGGTCTATGTGTGATTCAGGATATTTTGGGTATTCGGGGTATTTTGTGTCTTCTGGGTCTTTAAGGTTTTTCAGCATATTTTGGGTCTTCAGAATCTTTTGGGTCTTTGAAGTCTTTGTGGTCTTTTGGTTCGTCATTGTCTTTAAGGGTCTTTAAGGGCCTTTTAGGTAGTTGGGGTCTGGGTAGTGCATTTTGCATCAAAGACTCAACCATAAACACCAATGAGCTTTCAAAAGACCTCCAGGATAAAGTTGTGGAGAGGCACAGATCAGGGGATGGGTATAAAACTATTTCAAAGGCCTTGACTATCCCTTGGAGCACAGTCAAAACAAACATTAAGAAGTGGAAGACATATGGTACCACCAAGACCCTGCCAAGATCAGGCCGTCCCTCTACACTGGATGACCAGGCTATGAGGAGACTGATCAGAGAGGCCAACAAGAGGCCAATGGCAACTTTGAAAGAGCTGCAGGCCTTTATGTCAAAGACTGGTCACTGTGTGCATGTGATAACAATATCCCAAGCACACCACGAGTCTGGCAAGAAGGAAACCATTGCTCAAAAAAGCCCACCTTGAGTCCCGTTTGAGGTGTGCAAAAAAACAACTCCAGAGATTCTGAAGCCATTTGGCAAAACGTTTTGTGGTCTGATGAAACCAAGATTGTTTTGTGGTATAAAAAACCACAGCACATGACCCAAAGAACACCATCCCTACTGTGAAACATGTTGGTGGTAGCATGATGTTATGGGGATGTTTCTCATCAGCAGGGACAATGGCACTTGTTAGGAAAAAGGGAAAATGAATGGAGCAAAATACAGAAAAATCCCAGAGGAAAACCTGCTGCGCTCTAAAAGAAAGCTGAAATTGGGATGGAAGTTCATGAAGTATCATGAAGTATTGAAGTATTCACATTGAAGTATTCATGAATATATCATTGAAGTATCATGTGCTTGTTAAAGTGGACATCTTTCTGGCCATTCTCAGAGAGCCTCCTCAGCGCCGATGAGTCTGGCATTTCACTCAGGCTGACTGGCACGGTCTGCAAGCAGCCATCAATCATCTGGACTGGTCTCCCATCTCTAATGCCTCTGACATCAATTCTTCCTGGGAATTCTTCCAAAGCAAACTGCTCTCTCTCATGCACAGATTTATCCCATCTCGTCTTCAGTTGTCATACCCTTCTTCCCATCCATGGTACACTGAATCTTGTGGTGAGGCAGTTGCCCTGAAACAACTTGCCTTTGCCTCTTGGAAGGCAAATCCAACTGACGGCAATCTCAGTTCCTTCAACCAAGCTCGGAACAAGTGTGTGTCTACCCTCAGGAGTGCCAGGAAGCACTATCTCTCCACACTCAAGATTGAACTCTCAAACCTGTCTCCTTCCTCCAAATCCTGGTGGTGTCTGGTCAAATCCGTTTCTGGTGTTTGCTCCCCCTCCATCCCCTCCCTTACCTCAAATGGCTGCACAGTTGACACCGCACGTGACAAAGCCAAATGCCTCAACTCTGTGTTTGCCTCAAAATCTTGTGTCCCAAACCCATCTCTCTCTGTTCCCACCTTTCCCAGTCGAACCCAACTGCTCCTGGACTCGGTGTCCTTCTCTCCCGACAAGGTGGAGAAGTTTTTGTCAAACCTCGACTGATTCTGCAACTGGACCAGACGGCATCAGCCCATGGGTCCTAAAATCCTGATCTGCCGCTCTATCTCACCCTCTCTCTGTTCTTTTCACCCTCTCTTTTGCTCAAGGTCATCTGCCAGCATCTTGGAAATCAGCAAACATTGTATGTAAAGCTGCAAACAGCAGCTTTACACAAAAAGTTGCAAAAACAGATCCTTGCAACGACAGACCAATCAGCTGTTTGTTTGGCTGTTTGGCTGTTTGACTGTTTGATTCGGGTCTTTGGTGAACTTTTTTTTTGTTTGTTTTGGGTTTTTTTGCATACAAGATCGAGGCTCGTGAAAGAGATAACATTAATCACACAAAAAGACAAACCGACACACAAAACACAAAAAACAAGGGGAGCGGCAGACAAGATGGGGAGAGAGGGGGAAGGACACAAACACAACATTTGAGAGCAGGGACATCGGGAGGACTTGGGGGGAGGTGGGAGAGGAATAAAACATATGAACACTGCAAGGACTCTGGGGTGAATTACCGGGGGTAGAAAAGATCAAGGTTTTCGATGGGGGAAGATAAGAGATGGTGGTGAACAGCTGTTTTAAAGACCTGGAGGGAGGAGTGGGATTGAAGGGAGTGGGGGAGTTTGTTCCAGAGGCGGGAGAAAAGGGGAATGAAAGAGTGAAGGTGAGCAGAGAGCCTAGACTTTGGCAGTTTAACCATAAGAGGGTTGCAGGCAGATCATGTGCGACCTGAAGGAATATTGGGGGGACAGAGCACAGAGAGAGCTGGGGGAGCAAGGCTGGAGAGGAGTCGGTAGAAGACAGAAAGACCACCAACCTGCCTGCGGTGAGTGAGTGAAAGGCCCTCGGAGTTGACTACATCGCAGGAGATTCCAATGATTCTGAAAGCTTTGGCCTCAACAGCGTGAAGCCGAGCAAGGTGTGAGGCAGGAGCACCAGCCCAGAGGGGGGAACAGTATTCCATTGAGCTGCGGATGAAAGCCTTGTATGTGGTGAGGAGCTCATGTGTGCCAAGGAAGGACTTCGCACGACGGAGGATGCCCAGTCGGCGACTGGCTTTGGAGGCCAGCTTGGAAATGTGGTTTTCCCAAGAAAGATCATGGCAGATAGTGAGACCCAAAAGCTTGAGCGACAGAACTTCTTGGAGAGGATTGTTGAGAAAGTAGATGGTAGGGTTGTCCAGTCGGTCCTTTCGGAGAGACATTGTAAGAGTGTGAGATTTGTCAGGATTGAAAGACATGTTCCACTTATTTGACCAGTCTGTGATTTTGTCCAGGTCTGCAGAGAGTGAGGAGGCTGCAGACTGCCGATCTGAGGGATGAGGAATGGAGCGGCAGATAGTGGAGTCATCAGCAAAGAGATAGAGAGGATTTTCCAGAGAGTCGGAGAGGTCATTGATGAAGATCAGAAATAGCACAGGGCCCAGAACACTACCTTGGGGAACTCCAGCCAGAACAGGAAGGGAAGATGAGAGAAATCCATTCAGGGCCACACGTTGCCGACGACCAGAGAGGAAATCCGCAAGCCATGAGTGGAGATTTCCCTGAATACCATAGGAGGTGAGTTTGGTGAGCAGAGCTGGGTGCCAGACCGTATCGAAGGCACGTGATATGTCAAGTGAGACAGCTCTGATTTCCTGTTTGGCATTGAGGACCTCCATCCATTGTTGAGACAGCAGAAGCAACATGTCCAGAGTAGAATGACCTGGTCTGAATCCAAATTGATGATCAGAGATCAAGCCATTTGAGAAGAGGAAGGATTTGATATCTGAAGCAATGATGGATTCCATGACTTTGCTGATAATTGGGAGCAGGCTGATTGGTCTGTAGTTGCAAGGATCTGTTTTTGCACCTTTTTTGTGTAAAGCGGTAATGTTTGCTGATTTCCAAGATGCTGGCAGATGACCTTGAGCAAAAGAGAGGGTGAAAAGAACAGAGAGAGGGTGAGATAGAGTGGCAGAGCAGGATTTTAGGACCCGAGGGCTGATGCCAACTGGTCCAGTTGCAGAATCAGAGTCGAGGTTTGATAAAAACTTCTCCACCTTGTCAGGAGAGAAGGACACAGAGTCCAGGAGCAGTTGGGTTCGACTGGGAAAGGTGGGAACAGAGAGAGATGGGTTTGGGACACAA
This sequence comes from Myxine glutinosa, assembly GCF_964187855.1. Taxonomy (NCBI): domain Eukaryota; kingdom Metazoa; phylum Chordata; class Myxini; order Myxiniformes; family Myxinidae; genus Myxine; species Myxine glutinosa. Next base: position 78,983,693 of record NC_136262.1, read on the forward strand.
GATTTTGAGGCAAACACAGAGTTGAGGTATTCGGCTTTGTCACGTGCGGTGTCAACTGTGTAGCCATTTGAGGTAAGGGAGGGGATGGAGGGGGAACAAACACCAGAAACGGATTTGACCAGACGCCACCAGGATTTGGAGGAAGGAGACAGGTTTGAGAGTTCAATCTTGAGTGTGGAGAGATAGTGCTTCCTGGCACTCCTGAGGGTAGAAACACACTTGTTTCGAGCTTGGTGGAAGGAACTGAGATTGCCTTCAGTTGGATTTGCCTTCCAAGACGCAAAGGCAAGTTGTTTCAGGGCAACTGCCTCACCACAAGATTCAGTATACCATGGACGGGAGGAAGGGTAAGACAACTGAAGACGAGATGGGATAAATCTGTGCATGAGAGAGAGCCGTTTGCTTTGGAAGAATTCCCAGGAAGAATTGATGTCAGAGGCATTAGAGATGGGAGACCAGTCCAGTTGATTGATGGCTGCTTGCAGACCGTGCCAGTCGGCCTGAGTGAAATGCCAGACCTTTCGGCGCTGAGGAGGCTCTCTGAGAATGGCCAGTGAGATGTCCACTTTAACAAGCACATGATCAGAAGAACCGATTGGAGCAGAAGAAGAGCAGCAGACATTTGCAGGGAAGTTAGTCATAACCAAGTCCAGAAGAGAAGATACTCCATTGACTGAGATCCGGGTCGGGAAATTGACAGATTGTTTCAGTCTCAATGAGTCGCAGAAGACCTTTGCTGAGGTGCCATGGCTGGTGAGAGATGAACCCACACCCAGCCAGCTGGCATGATGACAGTTGAAGTCACCACATATGAGGAAGAGAGAGTTTGGATGAGTTGATAGAAGTTGGTCCATGTTGTCCGACAGAGAAATGTAAATGGAGTCATCACTGTTTGGAGGACGGTACAGAACACATATGAACAAAAGGTGGGAGCGGAGAGGAAGCCGTAGCGAGAGGTACTCCTGTGGGTGGGGTGGAGAGAGGGCAGTGCAGGGAGAGTGAGGAAGAGAGTTTTTGATAAAGATAGCCACCCCACCACCAGGACGAGGATCAGGTCTATCGTACCGGAGGAGGGAGTAACCAGGAAGAGATATTAAGGAATCAGAGACATCTTGAAGGAGGAAAGTTTCTGTTAAGCAGATCAAGTCTGGATTTTCAGAAGCAACCTGAATGGAGAGATCAATCAGGTTTGAGCGAAGGCCCCGGATGTTTGAAGTCCATACCGTTAGTGAGGAGAGAGGGGGAGCATCGGGTGCAGGACAGGGGAGGGGAGGGGTAGGGTCAGATGAAGGGTGAGAGGGGGATGTAGGAAGAGCAGTTGTTAGTGTGTCAGAGATTACAGAAGAGTTACAAGAAAGGGAAGGATGAGGAGGACGAAAGGTTTGATGGTGATAGAATGAGGCACAGTGAGAGTTTGTTTGAGGGGGGGCAGAGGAAAGTAGAAGGTTGGGGGAGGTGGAGGTATGACATAGGAGGGAGAGGAAGTGGGGAGGAGGCAGCTTTGAGAAGGAGATGGGAGGAGGGAGAATTTGGGAGGGATGGTTGGGGGGGAGATTTGAAGGGGAGGGGCAAGGGGGGAGTTTAGAAAGTGGATGATTAATGAAAGATGAACATATATAACAAATTGGGTTTGTTGTGATTTTCAAGTTAGCGATTCGTTTAAGAACGATGGAGGAGGGATGGAATGAATGAGAATTTAGAGCATGGAGTGATTTGGAATCATAAGAGATTGAATATTTTTTTGAAATGGAATGAGTTGAAGAGGAAATTGAAAGGAGCCTTTTAAATAAGAAGAAAAACATCGTGTTGTAATAAACCACTGAATAAAACACTGAAGGGGATAGTTGAAACATATTTAAACAGAACTGTGAAGAACAATCTTATATTCACAAAAATACCAATGGGGAGAGGAAGCCTAGAGCGACGACCACGAGTCACTTGAACAGGCAAAAGGTGGAAGGCAAGGGGAAAATGGGGGCGGGGCGAGACAGCGCACGTGGGCAGAGGCAAAAGCACACGAGGAGAAAGGGTAATAAAAGTTTTGTTTGTTTGTTTTTTTGTTTGTTTTTGGGGGGGTGTGGGGGTTACAACGTTAGACAAATAGTAGATGTTTGGTGAAGCTTGGTGGAGAAGGGGAAATCAAAAAAGCTAGCAAAACAGCAAAGGAAGGAAGAACCTTCGACGGGGGAAGCCTGAGGCTGCAAGGCCTTGCTCGCGACGCGGCAAACAAACGATTAATTTATGAAAGAAAAACACAGAGAAACTTCCAAGGGGGACACTATGAGTTCACACACTGAACGATAAATACAGTTTCGACAAAATACAATTGTGAACAGACTTAACTTTGAAAAACGTGGAGACCGTGTGGACCGTCGAAAACCCCTGCCACCGTCTCCAAGATCTCGCGAGCTGACAGGATCTCTGAGAGTGCTCGCTGACAGGATCTCTGAGAGCGCTCGCTGACAAGATCTCTGAGAGCGCTCGCTGACAAGATCTCAGAGCGCTCACTGACAAGATCTCTGAGAGCGCTCGCTGACATGATCTCTGAGAGCGCTCGCTGACAAGATCTCTGAGAGCGCTCGCTGACAAGATCTCTGAGAGCGCTCGCTGACAAGATCTCTGAGAGCGCTCGCTGACAAGATCTCTGAGAGCGCTCGCTGACAAGATCTGAGAGCGCTCGCTGACAAGATCTCTGAGAGCGCTCGCTGACAAGATCTCTGAGAGCGCTCGCTGACAAGATCTCTGAGAGCGCTCGCTGACAAGATCTCTGAGATCGCTCGCTGACAAGATCTCTGAGAGCGCTCACTGACAGGATTTCTGAGAGCGCTCGCTGACAAGATATCTGAGAGTGCTCGCTGACAAGATCTCTGAAAGCGCTCGCTGACAAGATATCTGAGAGCGCTCGCTGACAAGATCTCTGAGAGCGCTCAGTGACAGGATCTCTTAGAGCGCTCGCTGACAGGATCTCTGAGAGTGCTCGCTGACAAGATCCCTGAGAACGCTCGCTGACAAGATCTCTGAGAGTGCTCGCTGACAAGATCTCTGAGAGGCTCGCTGACAAGATCTCTGTGAGGCTCGCCGATAAGATCTCTGAGAGACTCGCCGACAAGGTCTCTGAGAGGCTCGCTGACAAGATCTCTGTGAGGCTCGCCGACAAGATCTCTGAAAGGCTTGCTGACAATATCTCTGAGAGGCTCACTGGCAAGATCTCTGAGAGACTCGCCGACAAGATCTCTGAGTGGCTTGCTGACAAGATCTCTGAGAGGCTTGCTGACAAGATCTCTGAGAGCGCTCGCTGACAAGATCCCTGAGAGTGCTCGCTGACAAGATCTCTGAGAGCGCTTACTGAAAAGATCTCTGAGAGCGCTCACTGACAAGATCTCTGAGAGGCTCGCTGACAATATCTCTGAGAGCCTCGCTGACAAGATCTCTGAGAGACTCGCCAACAAGATCTCTGAGAGGCTCGCTGACAAGAACTCTGAGAGGCTTGCTGACAAGATCTCTGAGAGCGCTCGCTGACAAGATCCCTGAGATTGCTCGCTGACAAGATCTCTGAGAGCGCTCGCTGAAAAGATCTCTGAGAGCGCTCGCTGACAAGATCTCTGAGAGGCTCGCTGACAAGATCTCTGAGAGTGCTCGCTGACAAGATCTGACAGGCTCGCCGACAAGATCTCTGAGACTCGCCGACAAGATCTCTGAGAGACTCGCCGACAAGATCTCTGAGAGTCTCGCTGACAAGATCTCTGAGAGGCTCGCTGACAGAATTTCTGAGAGGCTCGCCGACAAGATCTCTGAGAGGCTCGCTGACAAGATCTCTGAGAGAGCTCGCTGACAAGATCTCTGAGAGCGCTCGCTGACAAGATCTTTGAGAGCACTCGTCGACAGGATTTCTGAGAGTGCTGGCTGACAAGATCTCTAAGAGCGCTCGCTGACAAGATCTCTGAGAGCACTCGCTGACAGGATCTCTGAGAGTGCCCGCTGACAATATCTCTGAGAGTGCTCGCTGACAGGATTTCTGAGAGCGCTCGCTGACAGGTTCTCTGAGAGCGCTCGCTGACAGGATCTCTGAGAGCGCTCGCTGACAGGATCTCTGAGAGCGCTCGCTCACAAGATCTCTGAGAGCGCTCGCTGACAAGATCTCTGAGAGCGCTCGCTGACAAGATCTCTGAGAGCGCTCGCTGACAGGATCTCTGAGAGTGCTCGCTGACAGGATCTATGAGAGCACTCGCTGACAAGATCTCTGAGAGCGCTCGCTGACAAGATCTCTGAGAGCGCTTGCTGACAAGATCTCTGAGAGCGCTCGCTGAGAGCACTTGCTGACAGGATCTCTGAGAGCTCTCGCTGACAAGATCTCTGAGAGCGCTCGCTGACAAGATCTCTGAAAGCGCTCACTGACAGGATCTCTGAGAGTGCTCGCTGACAGGATCTCTGAGAGCGCTCGCTTTCAAGATCTCTGAGAGCGCTCGCTGACGATATCTCTGAGAACGCTCGCTGACAAGATCTCTGAGAGCGCTCGCCGACAAGATCTCTGAGAGGCTCGCTGACAGGATTTCTGAGAGGCTCGCCGACAAGATCTCTGAGGGGCTCACTGACAAGATCTCTGAGGGGCTCGCTGACAAGATCTCTGAGAGGCTCGCTGACAGGATTTCTGAGAGGCTCGCTGACAAGATCTCTGGGGGGCTCGCTGACAAGATCTCTGAGAGGCTCGCTGACAAGATCTCTGAGAGGCTCGCTGACAAGATCTCTGAGAGGCTCGCTGACAGGATTTCTGAGAGACTCGCCGACAAGATCTCTGAGGGGCTCGCTGACAAGATCTCTGAGAGGCTCGCTGACAAAATCTCTGAGAGGCTCGCTGACAAGATCTCTGAGGGGCTTGCTGACAAGATCTGTGAGAGGCTCGCCGACAGAATTTCTGAAAGGCTCGCCGACAAGATCTCTGAGAGGCTCGCTGACAAGATCTCTGAGAGGCTCGCTGACAAGATCTCTGAGAGTGCTCGCTGACAGGATCTCTGAGAGCGCTCGCTGACAGGATCACTGAGAGCGGTCGCTGGCAGGATCTCTGAGAGCGTTTGATGACAGGATCTCTGAGAGCACTGGCTGACAAGATCTCTGAGAGCGCTCGCTACAGGATCTCTGAGAGCGCCCGCTGACAGGATCTCTGAGAGCGCTCGCTGACAAGATCTCTGAGAGACTCGCCGACAAGATCTCTGAGAAGCTCGCTGACAAGATCTCTGAGAGACTCGCCGACAAGGTCTCTGAGAGGCTCGCTGACAGGATCTCTGAGAGCGCTCGCTGACAAGATCTCTGAGAACGCTCGCTGACAAGATCTCTGAGAGTGCTCGCTGACAAAATCTCTGAAAGGCTCGCTGATAAGATCTCTGAGAGGCTCGCTGACAAGATCTCTGAGAGGCTCACTGACAAGATCTCTGAGAGCGCTCGCTGACAAGATCACTAAGAGTGCTCGCTGACAAGATCTCTGAGAGACTCGCCGACAAGATCTCTGAGAGTCTCGCTGACAAGATCTCTGAGAGACTCGCCGACAAGATCTCTGAGAGGCTCGCCGACAAGATCTCTGAGAGGCTCGCCGACAAGATCTCTGAGAGGCTCGCCGACAAGATCTCTGAGAGTCTCGCCCACAAGATCTCTGAGAGGCTCGCCGACAAGATCTCTGAGAGGCTCGCTGACAAGATCTCTGAGAGACTCGCCGACAAGATATCTGAGAGGCTCGCCGACAAGATCTCTGAGAGGCTCGCCGACAAGATCTCTGAAAGGCTCACTGACAAGATCTCTGAGAGGCTCGCCGACAAGATCTGAGAGGCTCGCTGACGAGATCTCAGAGAGGCTCGCCGACAAGATCTCTGAGAGACTCGCCGACCAGATCTCTGAGAGGCTCGCCGACAGAATTTCTGAGAGTGCTTGCCGACCAGATTTCTGAGAGTGCTTGCCGACAAGATATCTGAGACAATCGCCGCTGAGAAATGCAGCTGCCGCTGCGACTACCCTCAACCGCCTGCATCGTCCTGACAGCTTTGCCCTGGGATACAAGACGGCGCACACGCCCCGTCGAGGATGCTTGTCGAGGTCGAGGATATATATATCCCAAATATATAAGGTGGCCCAGCAGGTGCAGATACGCCTCCACATGCAACAGCTGCCCATGCATGCGTACATCTAGATATCAAGACAAGAGGGGATCACACTCTGGAGAGATTATCATACACTGGAGAGGGGATCATACACTGGAGAGGGGATCATACACTGGAGAGGGTAGTAGTGTAATAATGTTGCTTCTGGGACACCTCCGTTTAACATGTGAAATCCCTATCTAATGTCATTTACCCCCTTGTCTTTTTCAAAAATCATAAACACCTCTATTTCTCCCACCCTCATCTTTATGAACCTTTTGTCTGTAGTACCTATCCTTAATGTTGTTCATTAGACCACTCAAACACTACAAATATTTGTTTTCTCTTATAGACCTATCATCCTTCTTCTACATATCATCTGGCAGATTAATCTTTGACCCACTCAAACATTGACCCATTCACTTCCATATTAATTCTTTCCCTCCCTCATTGCCCCTAAACACCTATATTTCTCTCACCCTGTTCTTTACGAACCTTCTAACCTTTTGACATGTTATCCTTATTCATTAGACCACTTAAACACCTGTGATCCTTCTGACCTCATGGACCTTTTAACCTTTTACTCTTAATATCATCTGGTGAATATAACCCACTCAAACAACGACCCTACAAATATTTGTTTATGCGTGGGAAATAATTTAATTCTCCTACAACTCTCTTCACCATCTAATATATTAACAAAAAATATGTTTGAGTTTGGTTCTTTATTAAGATATTTTAACTGAGCTAAGATAAAATGGTAAACCTCCCTCAATGTTCTTGTTTGAGCGCCTCCAGTGCCACATACCATTTTTTGGTAAGCTCCGCCCACTTTTTGGTAAGCCACGCCCATTTTTTACTAAGCCCCGCCCACTTTTTGTTAAGCCACGCCCACTTTTTACTAAGCCCCGCCCACTTTTGCTAAGCTCCTCTCACTTTTGCTAAGTCCCACCCACTTTATAAACTCTTCAGCATTGTATCATTTCCAGGTAATACATTACATCATTTTCAGGGAATTTCCATCACATCATTTCCAGTTAAGACACGCCCAGGGAATTTCCACAGGAAGACACACCCAGTCCTTATAAAAGGCACCGACCACACAGGCTTTTTCAAACACGCTTTCTGCTTCACTTGAGAATGGACTACTATGCCGAAATGGAATGGGATAACTTTGCTATTCCATGGAGTCCTACTACCTGTGTAGAACTCAACCTTCAGATTGATGAACTGGACTCGAACCTCTTATCAATGGAGGTAAGTTTGTTTATTTATTTATTTATTTATTTAATTTTTTTTTTTTTTTTTTTTTTTTTTTTTTTAAGATGAGACTCGTGTAAGAGTTAACAAAGTTTATTTTAATATTCATAGAGCTTGATTTATACAAATAAAAAATATTGTATTAAATTAATACATTGTTATTTTCTTTCACAGGAAATTGTATCTGAGATACGAAATGAAAATTCTGCTTTTAACACAACTTGGGATGAAGTTATTTTTTTGTTTGAAGACATTTTGAACAACCAAGACCCCCAGAACGAGTTCTACCTTGATGACCCAGCCAAAGAGTTATACCTTGGAGATCCACAAAATCCTGAAAAAGAGTTTTACCATGATGATACTTGTTGTGAGTTATCAAAACAAAACCCACTGAACAAGTTCTACCTTGATGAGCCAGAATACAAGTCATACATTGGAGACCCACAAATTTCTGAAAATTGGGAAAGGAGAGTTCTCCCTGATGGTCCGCAGTTATACTATGTGAGACACATCATAGAAACCCTAAAAAATTGGGCAAGGAGAGTTCTCCCTGATGGTCCGCAGTTATACTATGTGAGACACATCATAGAAACCCTAAAAAATTGGGCAAGGAGAGTTCTCCCTGATGGTCCGCAGTTATACTATGTGAGACACATCATAGAAACCCTAAAAAATTGGGCAAGGAGAGTTCTCCCTGATGGTCCGCAGTTATACTATGTGAGACACATCATAGAAACCCTAAAAAATTGGGCAAGGAGAGTTCTCCCTGATGGTCCGCAGTTATACTATGTGAGACACATCATAGAAACCCTAAAAAATTGGGCAAGGAGAGTTCTCCCTGATGGTCCGCAGTTATACTATGTGAGACACATCATAGAAACCCTAAAAAATTGGGCAAGGAGAGTTCTCCCTGATGGTCCGCAGTTATACTATGTGAGACACATCATAGAAACCCTAAAAAATTGTGAAATGGGAATTCTCCCTGATGGTCCGCAGTTATACTATGTGAGACACATCATAGAAACCCTAAAAAATTGGGAAAGGGAAGTTTTCCCTGATGGTCCGCAGTTATACTATGTGAGACTTATCACGGAAACCCCCAATATTTCTGAAAATTGTGGTTTTACCTTGGGGACTTGGAAAGATGGTTATATTTTTGGAGACTCGGAATGGGGGTTTTGTTTTGATGACTCGGAATGTGATACCTATCTTGGAGGCTCAACAGGAATGTGGTTATACCTTGGGAACTTGGAAAGTTGGTTTTATTTTGGAGACTCTACCTGTGGGGTTCCTCTTGGAGACTCTTTGGATTCTAAAGCAATGAACAATGTTCTTTATTTAATGACGCTTGATTTAAGCAATATCAAGAAAGTTCGAGGAAGAAAATGCTGGAAAATTCTTTCTTCCCATTTCTACTTCTTCAAACTTAAAAGCCTTGAAAGACAGAATTGGAGGAAGAGGAAAAAAAAAAAAAGAAATACGTATTTAAAAAAGAAGAAAAGAAAGATTATGTTAGGGTTTGGGTGGGATTTTGAATGTGAGGGTTAGGGATGGGGTTGGGTTAGGGTTGGGATTTTGAATGTGAGGGTTAGGGTTGGGGTTGGGTTAGGGATGGGGTTGGGTTAGGGATGGGGTTGGGTTAGGGATGGGTTGGGTTAGGGTTGGGATTTTGAATGTGAGGGTTAGGGTTGGGGTTGGGTTAGGGATGGGATTGGGTTAGGGTTGGGATTTTGAATGTGAGGGTTAGGGATGGGTTGGGTTAGGGATGGGGTTGGGTTAGGGATGGGGTTGGGTTAGGGTTGGGGTTGGGTTAGGGATGGGGTTGGGTTAGGGATGGGGTTGGGTTAGGGATGGGGTTGGGTTAGGGATGGGGTTGGGTTAGGGATGGGGTTGGGTTAGGGATGGGTTGGGTTAGGGATGGGTTTGGGTTAGGGTTTGTTGTTGGGTTAGGGCTTGGGTTGGGTTAGGGTTTGTATATTATTATGACTCACTCGCACATACACACACACACAAAAGTTAAGCCCCAACTAAAAAGTTGTGGGATTCTGTGTTTGGGGTTCACAGATTTAAAAACGTATCCCCATTATACACACACAAAAGTTAAGCCCCAACTAAAAAGTTGTGGGATTCTGTGTTTGGGGTTCACAGATTTAAAAACGTATCCCCATTATACACACACAAAAGTTAAGCCCCAACTAAAAAGTTGTGGGATTCTGTGTTTGGGGTTCACAGATTTAAAAACGTATCCCCATTATACACACACAAAAGTTAAGCCCCAACTAAAAAGTTGTGGGATTCTGTGTTTGGGGTTCACAGATTTAAAAACGTATCCCCATTATACACACACAAAAGTTAAGCCCCAACTAAAAAGTTGTGGGATTCTGTGTTTGGGGTTCACAGATTTAAAAACGTATCCCCATTATACACACACAAAAGTTAAGCCCCAACTAAAAAGTTGTGGGATTCTGTGTTTGGGGTTCACAGATTTAAAAACGTATCCCCATTATACACACACAAAAGTTAAGCCCCAACTAATAAGTTGTGGGATTCTGTGTTTGGGGTTCACAGATTTAAAAACGTATCCCCATTACATTTTATTTATTTATTTATTATTTTCAAGGGTATTATCTGCTTACTTGTGTTTTTTGTAATTCTTGTGAGTAAAATGAACCCAAGATTTCTTCTCCATTTAAATCATATAATTTGTAGGTCCAAGGGACTGTATCCATTACATCAATGATTTTAAATAATTCACGAGTCCATTTTTGTGTATAACCTTTCTCAAAATGACTTTTCCATTTGTATATTCTTACAATATCACCAACTTTAAACTTGGGCTTTCTCAAATTAATCTCCTTTTCATATTCTAATTTTGTAAATGTTTCTGATGGTTTTGATTGTGTTGATGAATGAACTGTATTATTGTAATTATCTACAATATCCTGAATTAAATACACCCATTTTTGAGAACCGAGTTGTGTGAATTTTTTATATAATTTCTCTTTTAAAGTACGATTAAAACGCTCAATAACAACTGCCTTTCCTTCATTAAAGGTGCTGTATAATTTAATACCCTTCCCCTTAAGAAATTTCATGAATATTTTGTTATAGAACTCTGTTCCCTCATCAGTCCATAACTTCTTTGGTTTCCTTTTATCCCGATCAAATATTAGCTTAAAGGCTAACATTAAAGTATCACCCCTTTTATTTTTTAAAGGGACAACCCAGGCAAATCTACTCCTCAAATCAATAACGGTTAAAGCATACCTGTATCCCCTGTCATTATTCAATTCAATTAAATCAGCGGACCATATGTGGTCAGTGTATTTAGAATAAACCTTCCTTCTTTTAAACTTTGTGATTATAGGTTTGTGTAATTCTTCAGCCAAAAGCTCCTCAGTCTTGATGACATCATTAGAGCCTAATAGTTTTTTGAGGAATAACCAAGACCAAGTTTCAATTTAGCATTTATCAAATTTCTCACAATAAACCTATCAACTTTCTCTCTCAACGTTGGATTTTGTATCAAAGACAAATTATACAACATTTCGCTGTCGGCTTTATGTTTTTCAGTCAACGTAGTGGTTTTCCCATAAGCAATATCATGCTTCATACACACTTCGTCAACCCTATTTGTAGGTTTAGACCAAGGTTTAGGATTGTCAGCCTCATCTAATCTTTTATCCAAGTTTGTTCCTGGACCACAGAAAGAATACCCTGGAAGGTGTAATTCCCCTGGAATTCCAGTTGTTGTAAATTTACTTCCTGACAGAAACTTTTGTATGTCTCCTCCTCTTTTAGGAGAGATGAATTGGCACTTTTTAGAGCCACATACTTGACATATTCCTTTTTGATAAACTCTATTATTTTTAGCTTTAACATAAGAGATATTTTTAGATTTAGTTTTCTTTTTACATTTGAGACAATAACTCATATTTATTTATCAGAAAAATTCCGACAGAGTATCAAAACCTTTTTGGTTTTCAACATATACATTTCAATCTTTATTTTTAAAACATAAAGAATCCTAAGGAATGCCTTCACTCTCTCCTCCATTTATTTACAAATAAAAACTAACTAAAGTCAATGACACCAACATCATCAATCACATAATCTTTTCCTTCTTCTTCTTCTTCTTCTTCACCACTTTCTCGTTTAAATCTCCTCCCTGAAATTGAAGACATTGACGTTCTTATTTTTGAAACCATTATCTTCATAAGAGTTGTTAATTCTTTAATTTCCTCTTCGGTGCGTTGAGATTGATTTATTTGCTTTAATACACTCAATCTTTTATGAATCTCAATGATTTCCATCTTTTTATATTTTTCCTCCCTCTCTCTTTGCTCCCTCTCCTCCTCCTCCATTTTCTCCCTCTCCTCCTCCTCCATTTTCTCCCTCTCCTCCTTCTCCTTTTTCTCCCTTTTCTCCCTTTCCTCCTTCTCCCTTTTCTCCCTTTCCTCCTTCTCATTTTTCTCCCTCTCCTCCTTCTCCTCCCTCTCCCTTTCCTCCTTCTCCTTTTTCTCTCTTTCCTCCTTCTCTTCTTCAACTCCTTCCTCATCCCTTGCTACCCTTGAGTTTGAACCCCAAAGAATATTATACATATACTCATCTGGATTTTGAGATATTCTTGTATCTATAATTATTTTTCTCATAATAGGATACCAATAAGATTTGTTGACGATTTCTAAAAGAGTTTTATATTTCATAACTTTGAGAAGTTCATTTTTATTTAATATTTTAAACAAGTCTCTATTTGTGGGTTTAACAATATCAGTATAAGGCCAGTTTTTAATGACAAAATTCCCATGTATATGCTCCAAATCATAAGGTATGTAATACCGAGCACCCTTTTCTTGTAGGTATCCTTGAATACAAAAATTATAATTCTCTTGTAGTCTTCTTCCTGCCATTTATGTATCAGAAATATATGTGAGATTAATATTATGACAGGTAATACCACCCCATCTTCCCACTACCAAATCGGTTTGTATTCCTCGGCTTTCTATCCTTATCTCATTACCTTCCTTCTTTGTCATGCGAACCATCGCTATACTATCATATATTTTTCTTTTCTTAAAATCACGTATTTGTTGTTTACTAATTGTACTTCCACATAAATCCTTATCCTCACCAAGTGGATAATATTCTTCTTTACGAGACTGATTTAAATCATGTAGGTCTTCTATGTTTATTGAAAAAGACCAATTATACCCTAAATCAGGCATATCATACCCCCATTTATTAATTCGCATATTAACTAAATGTCCTTCTTTATAAAATTCAATTGTAAGCAGGTAGTTAAATTCAATGAGGAAAGGTGTATGGTCAGTATAACCAGGTGTTGTGGTTGTAAATTTTACTTCTTTCACAAAACGTGCTGTTTTCTTTAAAAATATATATTGTGATAAATCACTTAATCTAATTAAGTCATTCGCATCTGTAGGGTTTGGATAATTGATTAATTTATAAGTATTCTTCATATTAATATTTTTACTTACACTATATTTTTGTCGTTCAGCCTGTGCCTTTGTATAATAATTTGATAAATCAATATCCTGAGAGGATTTTCCAAAGATAGAACCATCTTTTCCAACATAAGTCATTTATATTAGATTAAAAATGATATCATAAAAATTTTCATTATTGTTGAGTTGAAATAATACATATAAACATAATTGACCACAACATTTAGAATTAATTTCTTGAACTTGAAATGTTTGATAAACACCATTCTGTAAGAATTGTATTACTTCAACAGGTGGTGGCATACCATAACTATCAAAATAATATTTATCCTGACTATTATGAATACAAACCCAATGAGAACCATTCTGTGTGTCTAAATTCATAATAATATTCTTTGTATTCTTATTTATATGTATTAATTCATCTCTCATACAGATTACCACATTATCAATTTTTAGTGTTTTACAATACTTGGCTAGTTCTATATTTGACGTTGTATTCTTTCCAAATTGTTTAAACCATTTATCCATTTATTTATGAGAAAGATACAATCCATTACCCCGTTTAGTTAGTTTAACACCCGCTTGAGCGATAGAGGAAAGCATATCACCAACCAACAATCTAGCTTTATCAGGTAGACTTTCAAGTTTTTGAGCAAAATCTACAATTACACCACTTCCACTAATTTGTTTCTCCAACTCCTTGTTATGTCTTTCCAATTCTTTTTGAGCTTTTAGTTGTGCCTTCCTTTCGTTAGCAGTTTTTACCGCTGCTGAAATACCACCAGTCAATGCTCCCGCCGCACTTAAACCAGCAAATAAAGGAATTAGAAACGGGAGAAATCCTCCTCTTGACTCGTCTATTGAATATTTCTTTAACATAGGTTTCGTCATTTTAATTTTAAGTGATCCAACATCATTTAGTGTTTTTACTTGTGTGTGTGTGAGTAAAACATCAATTCTTACAGCTCCTTTTCTTTGAATTGTATTAACATTAATAATACAAGGCTTTTGATTTTGAATACAAGATGTTAATTTATTAAGATTGATTTGATTAACATATACCCCTACCATTTATTTATGAGAAAAAACCTATGTGATATTAATCATAACACCATTATCTGTCTTAATCTGTAATTCTGTTTCCTCCAAAAGCAAACAATAAGCATCAACTTCTTCATTCTCCCCTCTTTCAATGTATAGAGAAGTATCCACTCGATTAGACTTTATAGTTTCCTTTTGAGAACTCAGGTCAATTGCGTAGATTGTATATAAACCTTTAAATGCAACCATATCCAAAATAGGATCATTATTACCATTACTTTCACACACTTTTTGGTAGGACTTGTAGGCTTCCGCATAATCATTTTTTTCCCAATCAATTTCCAATCTATCTCGCGGATAAAATGTGCCATCAAGAGAAACCCGAAGTTGTTTCACCTTAGCATTATCACTCAGCGCATTATTCTTATTAGTACCCTCCTCTCCATCTGGTTTTTTTAAAATGAGCCATAGGTATCGTGGCTTTCCTTCAAGAACACCCAAATTCCAAGTGTAGGTAGTGTGTTCCAGTTTAACGTGTTGACATCTTCTTTTAAGGTATGATACATTTAGCGGTTTCTTTGAGTTAAGTCTTCTATTTAACATCTCCTCCGTTTTAAGATTAGGAGTATATTCATTGATATACCAACACAAATCATTAATAACAAATTTATTATTGTCGCCAAAAGCATTTTCAGCCCCAAAAAGCAATCTATTTACATTATCATTCCTTTGTAGTTGAAATCTAATTTTAAGACCATACAAAACTTTATCATAATCACAAAATCCAAATATACCTTTAAGAGGTACTGCTACGGTAAAACTATTCTCAGCTTTTGCGTCATCATTATACATTGACTTCCTTTGACTATAACCAGGGTCTGTGTTTGTTCCCGTTGACATATCAGGAATAAAGCCTTCAACAGCTCCCTTACCCATTCTATCACCAAACGAATATAGTGTAAATTTCATCATTTCAGATGTAGCAGAGACATAATCAACCGCTTCAACCTCTTGTGTTCCAATATACAGGCGAACACTGTCAAACATTTTCCAGAAGAAATCATTTACGAGTGTAGCATTAGTATTATTCGCAGCCTTAGTGAATTTAAATTTACACAGCAAGAAACTATCAGCTATATTCAAGTAAGTTTGTTGATTATTTATTTCAAAACTTTTTGTTCCGTTTGAATTCCAGTCGGTTCCTGTAATAGCATTTACCTTAAAATAGTCTTCCTTTTTAGTAGAGTTTGAAATGATAATCGTATCATCCAAATCATAGATACTATCAATCGCTTCCATACTTGTATTTATATAGTATTAAAATTGTTGAAACCCTGACCCAAGTATTTTAATGATTTTTTGTCGTTCTTGTGAAGATAGTTGAGTTTTACCTTTTTTAATTTCTTTGATTGCTTGTAATTTATGGGACTCCTTTTGAGCATCTTTTATACTCTTTACAACACCTGCTACATTTCCCATGAGAGAAGCAGTTGAACCAATTAGGTCTTTATGTTTAAGAATGGTTGAACCAATACCCATTAGAGTATCAATTATCCCATCTCCTTTATTTCGAAATTGATGACCCACACCCCGTTGTCTCTTAGGTTTATAGTATCCTTTTACCCACATACCTTGTATAGTCTGGTGAAAGGAACATGCCCTCCCCTGTAATTATTTTATATTTTCCCAACTCGTGTTTTCTTACAATAACCATTATTTATTTATTGAAAAACTTCACGTAGGTGAATTCTGATGGATATAATTTCATCATTAAAGGATATCATACGATTATCTTGGTCGGTTATCCTAAAATTTACTCTGTATATGGTTTTTCCTGACACAGGTAAATAGACAAGATTTTTTGGTTCCATATTAAATTTATAACCAATCGGGGTTGAGTATGCACTGAATGAAAATATTGTATTTGTTCTTATTCCATCGTTATAAGCACCATCAATCAAATCACAATGAATTAATACTGAATTTATACCGGAGGATATTTGGATAACATTATCACTGTAAAACGTCCCGTTATTTTCAATCTTTTTTGAAGAGAAACCCAATAGCTCTCTGAACGAATTTTCAATCGTGAAATCAACTTTATAATTATTTTTCAGTTTAATAGTTGATTTTGAAGTGTGTGTTTGAATATCTATTACAATATTTTTTGGTTCATCACCTTTTTCTTTCATAAGGCGAGAGACTTCTGAAGATATTTGAGAAATCTCGTAAGCTCCAGGTGAAACAGTTATAGTTTTGTAGGCAGTGCCTGGATTATAACTAAACTTGTTGTTTTTCTCTGTGATATTAAAAAGGGTATTGTAAGTTTCCATTGACAACAAAGATGCCTCATATGAGGTAAGGGGGTCAAGTTGTAGTGGGTAAGGGAATGAAGCTGTGTAATCGCTCGTTGTGAAATTAAAACTAAGAATTGTGCTTCTCATCTTATTTAATATCTAATAAAATATCTTTGTATTGACATTTATTAATTATTTTCATGTTCATCAACTGATCTAAAATGGCTGAGGATTCATTAAAACAATTGTTGTTTCCAGCCTTCTTACTACCTAATAACAATAATAGCCTATTAACTAATTGTGATGGGTCATTTGGAAGAAAACTAACACCCGAACCAAGCTTACTTAAAGCATCAATAATATGTTTCTCCTTCTCATTCTTCTTACTTTTACCAGCAACAGAAACTCCATAATCAAGTGTATTTAACAACTCAATATATACCCTATCTTCCTCTCTTTCCATATCAAGTGGTTCCTCAAAATATTTTGAACCGCTGAATCCGGGGTTTGTTAGAAGAAACATTAATCTTGGAGTTAATTTAACATTTGGTTGAGTAGAACTCAAGAACATCAATTCATCATTAAATATCAATACCTTTTCTTCCACAAGATGAAACACTGCTGGTTCTTCTGTTGGAATGAGACCTGCTCTGGTTTTTGAACCCGCAGAATATTCATTGTTTTGAAGAGCTTCCACAACATAATTAGGGGGTTGATTTACCTGCTCAAGTTTCCGAAATAATCCCTCGTCATCATATTCTAATTCACCAAGTTCTTGTTTTGTTATCTGACTAAAATCTTTGAGCATTTGAAGTTTTTTCGGAGTAAATTCTACCGTGGGAACTGTAGGGTGTTGAGTTTTCAAAAGTGGTTTAAAGAATTTCTCTTGTTTTCTTTCAAAGGCTTCTTCACCAGTTAGTTTCTGTCTCCGTTTCTTCTTTATCTCTTCCTGTTGTTTAACAACTTTTGAAACTAATTGTTGATGTTCCTTAAACTTTCTTTCTCTTTCTTCAGTATTCATTTTCTGTATTTATTTATTGAAAAATATCATTTAGTATCTCATCTTGTTTCACAACAATATATTTATATTTTCCAATCGTGTGTTTCATATAATTTTCAAATTCTTTTTTACTACATAACGTAGAGCAATTATCTCTCCAAAAATTATTTACATCTATTGAATTTAACTTAAATAAAATAAAAGTATTGGCATTGTTTCTTATTGAGCGTCGAGGGAGTTGAAAATATGATTGACTAAGCTTATACAATTACAAGAAGAATGTCTCCCTCTTGTATAGTAGCTATCCATTACTGTTTGGTTTCTCTCATTAACACAATCATCAAAGATGACAAGGTTCTTTTTTGATTTATCTAAATCTTGAGGTGAAGGTATATCATCCGTATTATCACTGAGAATACAAGTTATGGGTTTCGATTTTGATTTCTGTGTATCACAAAATAATTGTATTATATCATCAATATTATAATCATTTAGTTTGTTTTGAAGTTTAAATAAACCGATAATGTCTTCCTTTTTAAGACCCGCATTAAAACCCTGTGAGAGTAGTTGATACTCGGGTTGAAAACTTGACTTTGTAAAAATTATTAAATTATCATAATCTAAAAAATTAGAACCAAGGAGCATCTTTAAAAGTAAACAGGTTTTTCCACATCCGCTTGAACCAACTATTAGACATCTCAATGAATTTGGAATGTTTTTATGGTTATTAAATTTTATCTTATTTTCCCAAACGGGTAAAAAATCATTCATTTATATATTTGGAAAACAAGTTATCCAACTTTTTTTGAGCTATTTGAGAAACTCTATATTTTATCCTGAGTTCGGGTTTAATTTCAAAATAATCCATTATTTTATTTATATAGTATCTTGTATTAACATTTCCATTAAAATTATTTTGAATAATAAATATCATTAAACCCTTATACATTTCCTCAATACAATTAGTCTCTTCCCTTGAAAGAAATGGTGTATTATCATCACAATACTTAACATTCATCTCTCTTATTAATCTTGTAAAGTAATTCATTTTTGGTTCTAATTTAAAAGAGTTATATATTTTTTTATATTTCTTATTATCATTAATTAAAATTAAATCACAGAAAATACATTGTTTATATGAATCCTCATCATTAAGCCCCACTCTATCACAAGCCGGACAATTCTCTAATTTATCATATGGAGAGTCTGGAAATTCTAAATATCCTTCAGAACTTATCATATTTATGTGGTAAATTTTTACTTAAACTAAACGCAAGTTTATTCATTAATAAATACAATGTTTCAAAGCACAAAAGACAAATTTCAATCAATCTCTACTTCGGTGGAAGATATAGAAAAATATGTCAAAGATGTTAAATTGAACAAAGATAAATATGGAAATTTTTGGGTAAAACCAGTTATGGAAAATAACATGAGCCCCTCTATTTCATTTAAAGGAAGAGCTCTAACTATACCTGGAAAGACATCCATTAAAGTAAATCTAACAAAAGTTTCTCCTCTACTCCTGGCAATTTATTCAAAGCTTGAAAAAGTGATTGACCACGATACTTTGAAAAAGAATGATAAGACCATTAATAATTCTAGAGGAGACATTTGTATTTTCTTTAATAATCCAAAGGGTGTAGATCTAAGTAAAATGAATGATGTTAATATTTCTGGTGAAATGTCATTTCGTTCTATGATAGTTAGAGATTATTTAAAGATAACTTTTGATATAAAAATTGTAGAGATTGAATCTGTTAATGAAAGAAAGTATATAGATATTGATGGGAATATTTTTCTTGCTAATTAAATATGAGTCAATACAGCAGTGAAGATTTTACTATTTCATTGAACTCAGACGATAGTGATGATAGTATTTCATTGAACTTGGACGATGGTGATGATAGTATTTCATTGAACACAGATGATAGTTATGATACTAATAGTTTGTGCTCAAATGATAGTTATGAGAGTAGCTTTATTGATGACTCTGAGTATGATTCTGAGTATTCATGTGATAGTTATGACTTAGATGATTCTGAGTGAAAAAGTGTTTTAGTTTAAGCACAGCGATATATATAAAACGGAGCTGTAAAGCTCAAAAGTGTTTTATTTTAAGCACAGTGATATATATAAAACACCACGTTTTCTCACGCTATAAATATGGTTTATTGTGATACTTGCGAGAAGGAAGTAAAATATTATAAACAACATATTCTCACCGCAAAACATACATACAACATTTTAAACAAACTTTCCCCTCTTCCACCTGAAACAAAACACTGTTCTACATGTAATAAAAATATCCTCAAGAAAGGCTTCAAAATACATCTTAAAACAAATCTACATTTATCAAATTTTATCACAACTAAAAACTCTGATGGAGCATTCAAAGGACATATTAAAATAAGAGTCTTTAACTTCAAACCTCCTGAACCAGAGTCTATAGTTGATGCTGTAGAAATAGTTAAACCTGCTGTTCAAACGTTGATTGAAAAAACACTAAAGGAAATGAAACCACTTAAATTTTATATGGGAGTAAAATTAGAAATGACAAAGGATGAAGGAGTTATAGATGCACCATACATGAGAACTGAGCCACACTTTATATCTTCATATCAAGATTTTAAAACATCAGGAGTCTATGATGAACTTATTAAACAAGAGCAAGATGTGGATAATTCAATCGTAGGAAGTGGATTCAATATAGGAAAAATTATTTACATAGACATTCATATTCTTAAATCAGATCCTCTAAAAGCTTCTTCTTACATTGATTTACCCAGTGTTATCAAAAATAGAAAAGCAGTTATCAATATCAAAAATAAAGACAATAAATGTTTTCTCTGGTCTATTTTAGCACACTTACATCCTCCACATTTTCATGATGAAAGAGTATCTCATTATAAAAAATATGAGAATACATTAAATACGAAAGATCTAAAGTTTCCGATGACTTTAAATGATATTCCTAAATTTGAAAAGATGAATAATTTATCAGTTAATGTTTATGGTCTAACAGAAACAAACAACATTCAGGTTTTAAAGCTTTCTGACAATTGTAAACAAACTCATATTAATCTTCTATATTTTAATTCAGACGAAAATTCACATTATACATACATCAAAGATATTGCTAAATTAATAAAACCACAAGTCTGTAAGAGAACAAATAAAATATATATTTGTTTGCGTTGTCTTAACTTCTTCAATTCACAAGAAAGATTAGATAAACATTCAAATTATTGTGGCGAACATAAATCAACGGTAATCAATATGCCTAAAGAAGGCTCAAAGATCACATTCAAAGATGAAAATAAAAAGATCAAACATCCATTTGTTATATATGCTGATTTTGAAAGTATTTTAGAAAAAATTGATACTGCTTCTCAAGATCCAAAAGAATCATACACAAATAAATATCAAAAACATACTCCTTGTGGTTTTTGTTATTATATCAAATCATCCGTTGGTGATAAATATAACAAGTTAGAGATGTATAGAGGCTCAAATACCCCAGAGGAGTTTGTGAAACGACTAGAAAAAGACTGTGTTCGATTAACCAAGATAATGAGAGAAACCAATAAACCAATGTCCTTAACAAGTAAAGAAAAAAGGGAATTTATAAAAAACAATGTCTGTCATATTTGTGAGGAGAAAATTGGTAAAGGTCTAAAGGTTAGAGACCATTGTCATCTCACTGGTAAATATAGAGGTCCGGCTCATCAAAGTTGTAATATTAATTATCAACTCCCCTCTTTCATTCCTGTCTTTCTTCATAACAACGCTCATTATGATACACATCTATTTATCAAGGAACTCTCAAAGACTTCTGGAAGTATCTCAGCAATTCCAAACACAGATCAGAAATACATTTCATTCACAAAAACAATTCACACATCTCCTATTACTCATATCAGATTTCTTGATACATTTAAATTCATGGCAAGTCCATTGGTTAACTTGGTTCAAAATCTAAAAGAGTTTCCATGTCTTTCAGAGTATTTTTTAGATAAAGATTTTCTAACACAAAAGGGAATTTACCCCTATGACTATATGGACTCATTTGAGAGATTCAATGAAACACAACTTCCTTCAAAAGAAAATTTCTATAACAAATTAAATAATAGTCATATATCTGATAAAGATTATGTACACGCACAAAATGTTTGGGAAAAATATAACATCAAGAATCTTGGCGAGTATCACGATTTGTATCTCAAAACTGATGTGCTTTTATTGGCCGATGTATTTGAAGCCTTTAGATCTGTTTGTCGCACTGGATATGGATTGGATCCTGCTCACTACTACACAGCACCTGGATTGGCCTGGAGTGCGATGTTGAAAATGACAAAACAAGATTTGGATTTGATAACCGATGTTGATATGCTTTTGATGATTGAAAAGGCAAAAAGAGGTGGAATTTCACAAGTCTGCTCGAGTAGATACGCAAAAGCAAATAACAAATATCTTCCAAATTATGATCCAACGAAAGAGAGTTCTTACTTGATGTACTATGACGCGAACAACCTGTATGGCTGGGCAATGTCTCAGGCTCTTCCTTATGGAAAACTTAGATGGGTAAAGGAAAAAGACTACAAAAACGTTTTACAAGATGTATGTATCTCTACACAAAAAGAATTGGATGAAGAAAAAGTTGGTTATTATTTTGAAATTGATTTAAAATATCCAGAGGAACTCCATAACCTACACAAAGATCTCCCATTTGCTTGTGAGAAAGCAAGTCCAAAGAAAGAATGGTTGAGTGATTATCAACGATCGTTTGATATAGGTGAATCAACAGAAAAATTACTTACTACATTATATAACAAGAAAAATTATGTTCTACACCAAATAAATTTGCGACAATATTTATCAAAAGGTCTAAGAGTAGAGAAGATCCATAGGGTTCTAAAGTTCAATCAAAGTCATTGGTTAAAGGGGTACATTGATTTTAATACACAAAGAAGAACAGAGTCAAAAACAGATTTTGAGAAAGACTTTTATAAATTGATGAATAATGCGGTCTTTGGTAAGACTATGGAGAATGTGAGGAAAAGACAAAATATCAGACTATCAACATCTTGGGAACAAGCATCAAAATTAATTAATAGACCGAGTTTTACTCGAGCTGAGGTCTTTACTGAGAACTTTTGTGCGATCCATTTGATTAAAGAGAGTATTGAAATGAACAAACCTATTTATATTGGAACAACAATTCTTGATTTATCAAAGTCATTAATGTATGATTACTTTTATAATAACTTGAGGAAGAAATATCAAAATGATGTTAATCTACTTTATATGGATACAGATAGTTTTATTTTGAAAATTAATACCAACGATGTTTATTCAGACATGAAAAGAGACATTAATATCTATGACACGAGTAATTACAGTCCAGAGAGTGAGTTGTTCTCTTCTAAAAATAAAAAGGTGATTGGAAAGTTCAAGGATGAATTAGGAGGAAATGTTATGAGTGAATTTGTGGGATTGAGGTCAAAGGCTTATGCTTATAAATACATTGTGAATAACGTTGAAAAGACTGATAAGAAGTTAAAAGGTGTAAAGAAAAATGTTATTAAAGAAACAATAAACTTTAAGGATTATTATAACTGTTTAACAACAAAGAAAGAAGAGTTTAGAAAGATTAATGGAATAAGAAGTTATAAACATCAATTATATTCAGAAGAGATAAATAAGAAAGCATTGGGGGCTTTTGATGATAAGAGGTTTATTTTAGAAAATGGAATTGATAGTCTCCCTTATGGTTATATAAGTATATAAGTGATAAGATATATATATAAGTGATAAGATATATATATAAGTGATAAGATATACATAAGTGATAAGATATATATAAGTGATAAGATATATATAAGTGATAAGTTAAAAAGGGGGGGGGTTGGGGATTTTAACGGGCTACCGCCGCCTTTTTTACTATTATATAAATGATAGAACCAAGTATCAACCAGACTAAAGAGTGGAGGTGTAATCAACCTTGGTATATAAATGGAAAACATAATGAATGTGAAAAATATCAAATAGGTATAATTGAAAAGGCAACTGGTAAAAAAGTTCACAAAACAAATAAGAGAATTAATTTAAATACCGGTGAATTGGGTAAAAAAGATGGAAATATTTTTGAGTGGACGGAAAACTTTGATGGTTGTCAGGAAAATATATACTTTAATTTAAAAATGGTATGTGGCACTGGAGGCGCTCAAGCAAGAACATTGAGGGAGGTTTACCATTTTATCTTAGCTCAGTTAAAATATCTTAATAAAGAACCAAACTCAAACATATTTTTTGTTAATATATTAGATGGTGAAGAGAGTTGTAGGAGAATTAAATTATTTCCCACGCATAAACAAATATTTGTAGGGTCGTTGTTTGAGTGGGTTATATTCACCAGATGATATTAAGAGTAAAAGGTTAAAAGGTCCATGAGGTCAGAAGGATCACAGGTGTTTAAGTGGTCTAATGAATAAGGATAACATGTCAAAAGGTTAGAAGGTTCGTAAAGAACAGGGTGAGAGAAATATAGGTGTTTAGGGGCAATGAGGGAGGGAAAGAATTAATATGGAAGTGAATGGGTCAATGTTTGAGTGGGTCAAAGATTAATCTGCCAGATGATATGTAGAAGAAGGATGATAGGTCTATAAGAGAAAACAAATATTTGTAGTGTTTGAGTGGTCTAATGAACAACATTAAGGATAGGTACTACAGACAAAAGGTTCATAAAGATGAGGGTGGGAGAAATAGAGGTGTTTATGATTTTTGAAAAAGACAAGGGGGTAAATGACATTAGATAGGGATTTCACATGTTAAACGGAGGTGTCCCAGAAGCAACATTATTACACTACTGAGGGTATCATACACTGGAGAGGGGATCATACACTGGAGAGAGGATCATACACTGGAGAGGGGATCATACACTGGAGAGGGGATCATACACTGGGGAGGGGATCATACACTGGAGAGGGGATCATACACTGGAGAGGGGATCACACACTGGAGAGGGGATCACACACTGGAGAGGGGATCACACACTGCAGAGGGGATCACACACTGGAGAGGGGATCACACACTGGAGAGGGGATCACACACTGGAGAGGGGATCACACACTGGAGAGGGGTCACACACTGGAGAGGGGATCACACACTGGAGAGGGGAACACACACTGGAGAGGGGATCACACACTGGAGAGGGGATCACACACTGGAGAGGGGATCACACACTGGAGAGGGGATCACACACTGGAGAGGGGATCACACACTGGAGAGGGGATCATACACTGGAGAGGGGATCATACACTGGAGAGGGGATCACACACTGGAGAGGGGATCACACACTGGAGAGGGGATCACACACTGGAGAGGGGATCACACACTGGAGAGGGGATCACACACGTTGGAGAGGGGATCACACACGTTGGAGAGGGGATCACACACGTTGGAGAGGGGATGACACTCGTTGGAGAGGGGATGACACACGTTGGAGAGGGGATGACACACGTTGGAGAGGGGATGACACACGTTGGAGAGGGGATGACACACGTTGGAGAGGGGATCAAACATTGGAGAG
The DNA here is from genome assembly GCF_964187855.1 of Myxine glutinosa. Classification (NCBI taxonomy): domain Eukaryota; kingdom Metazoa; phylum Chordata; class Myxini; order Myxiniformes; family Myxinidae; genus Myxine; species Myxine glutinosa. The sequence goes on from NC_136262.1 coordinate 79,008,475, forward strand.
GGGATCACACATTGGAGAGGGGATCACACACTGGAGAGGGGATCACACACTGGAGAGGGGATCACACGCTGGAGAGGGGATCACACGCTGGAGAAGGGATCACACGCTGGAGAGGGGATCACACGCTGGAGAGGGGATCACACACTGGAGAGGGGATCACACATTGGAGAGGGGATCACACACTGGAGAGGGGATCACACACTGGAGAGGGGATCACACACTGGAGAGGGGATCACACACTGGAGAGGGGATCATACACTGGAGAGGGCATCCAACACTGGAGAGGGGATCATACACTGGAGAGGGGATCATACACTGGAGAGGGGATCATACACTGGAGAGGGGATCATACACATTGGAGAGGGGATGACACACTGGAGAGGGGATCATACACATTGGAGAGGGGATGACACACTGGAGAGGGGATCACACATTGGAGGGGGATCACACATTGGAGAGGGGATCACACATTGGAGAGGGGATCACACATTGGAGAGGGGATCACACATTAGAGAGGGGATCACACATTGGAGAGGGGATCACACATTGGAGAGGGGATGACACACGTTGGAGAGGGGATGACACACGTTGGAGAGGGGATGACACACGTTGGAGAGGGGATGACACACGTTGGAGAGGGGATGACACACGTTGGAGAGGGGATGACACACGTTGGAGAGGGGATGACACACGTTGGAGAGGGGATGACACACGTTGGAGAGGGGATGACACACGTTGGAGATGGGATGACACACGTTGGAGAGGGGATGACACACGTTGGAGAGGGGATGACACACGTTGGAGAGGGGATGACACACGTTGGAGAGGGGATCAAACATTGGAGCGGGGATCACACATTGGAGAGGGAATCACACATTGGAGAGGGAATCACACATTGGAGAGGGGATCACACATTGAAGAGGGGATCATACACATTGGAGAGGGGATGACACACTGGAGAGGGGATCACACATTGGAGAGGGGATCACACCTTGGAGAGGGGATCACACATTGGAGAGGGGATCATACACATTGGAGAGGGGATGACACACTGGAGAGGGGATCACACATTGGAGAGGGGATCACACATTGGAGAGGGGATCACACATTGGAGAGGGGATCACACATTGGAGAGGGGATCACACATTGGAGAGGGGATCACACATTGGAGAGGGGATCACACATTGGAGAGGGGATCACACACTGGAGAGGGGATGACACACTGGAGAGGGGATGACACACTGGAGAGGGGATGACACATTGGAGAGGGGATCATGCACTGGAGAAGGATCATACACTGGAGAGGGGGAGAGAATCACGACGTTCATTGGTGGTCTCGTTCTGTTCCCTCATTCTTTTATTAGTCCCCTACCGGTGTACACCGCAGGAGACTATATGTTTGCACTCTGTCCCTCCGTCTGTCAGTCTGTCAGTCTGTCCGTCTGTCAGTCTGTCAGGCAAAGAACAGCTTTCCGGACTTTTTTTCTAAACGCTTAATGCTAATGTTTTCAAACTTGGTACATGGTTTCCTCATGATAAGTTACAGATCAAGTTCGAACTTCACGACGTTTCGATCATTTTTGATAAAGTTATGGCACTTTGAAATTTGGGAATTCTGATAATTTTGATAATCCTTAACTCAGTGCCATTTTAAGTTTTAATTTCCTTTAAAAAAGATTTTCTCTGCAATAATAGGACCGATTGAGATCAAATTTTCACCATTGGGGGGACTCGGTCTGCAGAATATTTTAATGGTAATTACGACGTCACAGGTCACGTGGTTCGGCCGCCATATTTGTTTTCGTGAAAACACGAAAACCCCTTTTTCTCTGCAACGGCTGAACAGATCGAGGCCAAACTTTGCAGACAGAATCGCATACCCATGACGAACAACAAAGTCAGCGAGCATGACGTCATGCGTCACATGGTTTCAGAGTTATGACGTTTTTAAGCATGAACCTTTAAAACTGAGCTCCTCCCTCATTTTTGATCCAATTGAGGGGAAACTTCACAGATCTGTTCAGCATGTCAGTCTACTAAAATGTCGTTTTAGAATTTGTGATAGGGCACGTGGTTTGGCAGATATCGTTAATTAAACGAAATTTTTTTTTTTCAATGGATATCTCTTGAATCGCTAGTACCTCAGACCGTGAGTTGGTAATTATATAATTCACACAGTGCAATACGTGCAGGCCGCTCCATGGAGCGACCTTGCGGGCTTATCAACGAGGCCAGGCGTGACACACATGTGTCTCAGCATACCTCAGATCAAGTTTGAAAACCAGCATCAACCGTGCATAAATTTGCAAATTCGATCATTTTTGACAAAGTTATGGCACTTTGAACTTTGGTAGGGGACATGTATTGCAGCGCAATACTCAGAATGCTTGTTCATTTTGGAAATGGCAGTTACAAATTACCCTCACGCAACTAATTGAGATAACGCTGACATTAAGAAGCAGGAATGACCACCCTCATGCCCCACATTACACAACCTTGAGCTAAAGACAGCTCGGACGCACTACGTCTAATTGAAACATTTCATCGTGAGGACTGTCATCAAATGGAAAAGTCCTTGAGGAAGAATGTCTTATGGGCGGTGTATACACCCTTCTGTCAAGCAAAAACCAAAATAACTCTTTTCAATTCAGCATACATGATACAAAATGACATTTTAAAAATTAAAGATTTCAAATAATCTTATTTAAAGTGTACGTGCAAAAACTTATAAAAATAAGAATGAATAAATATCTCTCGGCAATTTCCCATTTGTGTTATTTGGGTGGTGCATGATTTACCGTGCCACGAATTTTTAATATATCTCGGCAATTTCCCGTCTGTGCGTGAATTTTCTCAACTCGTCTATTGCTGAAACCAAGTCTAAAACCATCGATAAAAATGAAATCAGATGGTGAATTAGAGTAAGGGGGTCTCAATGGACTTTGTTACACTTACACTTACAGGCCTTTGCAAATGCATTTTGTTCTATAAACGGTAACTTTCCTCCAATTTTTTTCCCGTTTTTTCCAACCGGGTTTAAAAACATCTTAGCGACTGTGAAAAATGAAATAAGATATCGAATTAGGGTTTAAAATAAAACTATGAGAGAGTAAGAAACCGCAAGCCTAACAAAAGAGGCCTCAAAGCTATGCGAGGAAAACAACATGGTGGAAATGTGTTTTTGAAGCCCCTCCCAGAATGGGTGGAGCCACTCCCACAGACAGACAACCTCACACGCCGACAGATCACCTTTGCAGAATATTAGAGAGGTCATTAAGTGTAACACACAGCTTTTGTCCTTGTCTTGCTTTGTCACCTCAAAGTTCAAAACAAGAAGACGTCATGCATAGCACGATACTTGCAAAATCCGCCCCCCCCCCCAAAAGTTTTCCATTGATACAGCAAATTGTCCATTTCATGAAGATTAAAATTTACAATCTTGATCAAAGCTCGGGTCAACAGGATGAAAAATGACGATTTTTCAGATGAAAAATGATGATTTTGGAAGGTTGACCTTGAGTTGACCTTTGACCTTTTGACCTCAAAAATAGTTAGTTTCCCTATTTAGTGACGCAATGTGCAAATGCTGTTCAATTTTCAAGTCAATCGGATGAAAATTGAGGATATTAAAAATTTGGCCTATGTTGACCTTTTGGCCTATGTTGACCTCAAAAATAGATGGTGGTTGAATCCAGTGACCATATATATATAAATCATCTTAGAAGTTCAAGTCAATCAAATGAAAATTGGTGATTTTAGATATTTGGCCTATGTTGACCTTTTGGCCTGTGTTTACCTAAAATATAATACGTGGTTGAATTCAGTGACCAGATATGCAAGTCCTCTTCAAATTTCAAGTCAATTGGATGAAAATTGAGGATTTTAGAAATTTGGCCTATGTTGATCTTTTGGCCTATGTTGACCTCAAATATACTTGGTGGTTGAATTCAATGACCAGATATGCAAGTCCTCTTCAAATTTCAAGTCAATTGGATGAAAATTAAGGATTTTAGAAATTTGGCCTATGTTGACCTTTTGGCATATGTTGACCTCAATAATACTTGGTGGTTGAATTCAGTGACAGATATGCAAGTCCTCTTCAAATTTCAAGTCAATTGGATGAAAATTGAGGATTTTAGAAATTTGGCCTATGTTGACCTCAAAAATACTTGCTGGTTGAATTCAGTGACCAGATATGCAAGTCCTCTTCAAATTTCAAGTCAATCAGATGTAAATTGAGGATTTTAGAAATTTGGCCTATGTTGACCATTTGGCCTATGTTGACCTCAAAAATACTTGGTGGTTGATTTCAGTGACCAGATATGCAAGTCCTCTTCAAATTTCAAGTCAATCAGATGAAAATTGAGGATTTTAGAAATTTAGCATAGTTGGTGACCTTTGGCCTATGTTGACCTTTTGACCTATTGACCCCAAAAACAATAGCCTTCTTGCTTTTGACCAACTCTACTATTTGGTGAAGTTTCGTGAAGATCGGTTGAAAATTGTGACCTGTAGGCCGGTGACAAACAGACAGACAGACAGACAAACAGACAGACAGACAGAACCACAAACACAACCGACCAATATACTTGAAAAATCTTCGATTTTGCAAGTAATAAAAGGAAAGCAATCATCATCAGTTGAACAAATACAGTCCTGCATCCTTGACTCGCAAACCATGTAGAACACTTGATTCTCAATTAAGGGACATCACAATAAATCGCATGGACAGGATGACGTGTTCACGAGTAAGCAACACGGATTTACTTTGGGGGCATCTTGTCTGAGGAATCTCATGGAAACATTTAAAGTCGAGACAGCATCTCTGGGCAATTGGCAGTGGATGCTGTACCTGCACGACCAGGGTGCTTCTGACACTGTAGAACTCCGTAATAGAAAACAAAATTCTTCCATTAATGAATCTCGGCCAATGAGGATAAATGGATATGCATTGGGGAGTTATTTCGACAAGAAACGCGACAGTATTTGAACAGAGCGGATCTATAATGGAACGTATCATGACATCGAAGCATATAACATACAATGATGGACTATAATTCTAAATAATTAACCATTCATTACCATAAAAATCAATTTATTAACAGAATCATGCGTCAGCTCTCTCGGCCACCAGAAAAACAAAATTCGCTCGTGACCTGTGACCTCACAGAAGGGTTCGTGTGAAGGTTACATTTGCACTCTCTGCACCCTTCATGATGATATAATGTATCATTATGAACAAAATAAAATGACTCGTTAGAAGAACATAAGGTAAAGTTGGACACATCAACGCAATGTGTAAGTATATATGTATATATATGGTCATTTTAAACTTATGCTCCTGTTTCATGGACACTTACCATGAAATGTTTGTTCTTGCCCCAAATATATTGTTGTGGATTTGAGAATTGTTGTGTTTTTTTATTATGGTTGTAAGTGTAATGAAGATCGTTGTAAAATATCACCCTCCTTCCTCCATTTGGTGTATAAAGGTCAACGGTCGTGCCCGTAGTTATTCCATATACAATCACGTAGCAAATCATAGATTTCCTCCTTGTTCAGTAGTTATCTCCTTATTATGTGTATTAGATTAAGGCTTTGTCTTCCATTAATTAACACTCCATTGCACCGAATTCAAATAAGGTAGATTCCCTTCACATTCCCCCTTTGTCATCAATTGCCAACTGAATTGGGCGGTTTTCTGCATTCGCCGCTGCTGCTTTGGGACCGTGTTTTTCGCTGCAAGACTCCATTGAGCACGAGGTCATCTCGGAGCAGAAGGTGGGAGGAGTCAGCCCAGCACCAGGAACAAGGCGTGGCCTTGCCAACGCCTCCTCTGGGGGCGGGATCGGTGGGCCCTCGCGGCCAATCAAGGCCGAGGCGAGCTCACTGATGGGCGTGTCCTGAAGGCAGGCGGCTTGATCGCCCGAGGCGCAATAAAAGCGCGTGCGCCTTTGAGGGGTCAGAGAGAGAGAGATGCGGCAGATGTGTTCAGAGGCAGTACCACGAGCAGTACCACGCAGCTTTGACTCCCCCCAGCAGTTTTGACTCCACCAAGCAGCGTTGACCCCACCAAGCAGCTTTGACTCCACCATGCAGCTTCGACTCGCTGCTACGCGGGAACCAGTTTGCGGTGGCATCGGTGGCATCGGTGGCCGTCGAGGTCCAGGCCGACGTCCCGTGCGGGATCAAGCCCCAGCCAGCATCCAGCTGAACCTTCCTCTCCCTCCAGCCATCCACCTCCTGCCATTCCTGTCATCATTCCCTGTGTAAGTGTGATTGTAGTCTGTCTTTTGTCTTGTCCTTGGGGTTAAGTAAGACTGTAATAGGTAAGCTAATTTGCACTGTGTCCTCTTCTTCTTCTGTATTTTATTTTATTATCCTTCCTTCTTCCTTGGTTTCTTTAATTGTGTAAATAGTAGTAATAAATAATATTCGTATTTCCAACCTTTTGCCTTCTTCTTCTTCACATCCGTTCGTCTTTGTCTTTTCCACATTGGACACCTGTGGCACGATTTGACCAACGTTCAAGGATCGGGTTAGTTCCTTGTTAATAGTTAGTGCCGCGGTTGCTAAAACCGCTCAGCAATTAACATCTGTCCGCGGTATGAACGGGGCTGTGCACCTGCCTTTCCGGAGGTAGCTGGGCAGCGTCAGGGACCACGTCGGTCAGTCATAAACGAGGGGATTAATCCCCCCTCGATAAGGGGAACAGAGGCCGACGTTGGGTTCCGTAACAATATCATGTTTCATTGTTCTTGTCACTTACCCAACTCATCCACCTAGTTTCGGTTGAATCTGTCCACAACTTTTTGACATATCACGAGATATATATATTGTTACGGCCCGCGGATAAGATGTTGTGTTTGCCGAGCGGATGGCCCCGCGGTCGTACAGTTACCCCGACTAACCCGATTCCCGAACATTGGCCGGATCGCGCCACAGATATTCAATAGGGAAAAGACTAAGGCGACATGGATGTGAAGAAGAAGCAGACAAAAAGGTTGGAAATACGAATATAATTTATTTGCTATTTACAGGCTCAAAAAAACGAAGGAGAAGGAAAGATAAGAAAATAATATACAGAAGATTTTAGAGACAGTGCAACGCTAGCTTATACGAGCTTAATTAACGACCCAGGGACAAAACAAACAGAACAAACTCACGTACACCAAAAGGATGGAAAGGCAGGAGGTGAATGACTGGAGGGAAAGGAATGTCCGAGGGGTCCTGCAGCACGATCGGCGCATTTAGCAGCCGCCGTTCCTTCACGGCCCTGCTCAAAACCGCCGTCCAGGCCCCATGCGGCTGTTGAGTGTTGTTGCTGCTGTGGCCGCCGCTGCTGCTGCTGCTGTGGACGTCGCGTGCTTTGCCAGGACTACAACAGGCTTTGTGCTTCCCTGGATGATGATCTCCTTAATGTTCTCTATGTTCTTTTGCTCACATGCCAGCCTCGGACTCTGCTCGGAAAGGCACCAGCTCAGGAACAAACATCGGCCCACTTGATCAGCCGTTGCTGTGTACAAAGCTTCCTTGGGTGATCTCAATGTACCCTCGCAGTTGGTTCTCTTACAGTTGGTTCTCTCTGGATGATCTTTTTACACAACTCAGCAACTACTCCCCTCACAACGTCCTTGCGCGCGCGCTTTTATAGCGCCTCCGGCGATCAAGCCGCCGGCCTTCAGGACACGCCCATCGGTGTGCTCACCTCGGCCCTGGTTGGTCGCGCGACCCTCTGGCTCCGCCCTTGATGACGACGGGCGGGCACGCCTTTCTTCCCCGACCCGAGCACATGTTCAATGGTGGTTTTGGAGGGGATGTAATTGGCAATCGAGGCTTGGCAATGATGAAAGGCAATGAAAGTTTTGGGAGTGGGAATGGGGAATGAAAGGAATCTACTCTATTTCACTTGGTGCAATGGAGTGTCAACTTAATGGGAGACAAGGCCTTACCCTAATACACATAATAAAGATATAACTATCAACCAGGGGGAAATCTATGATTGGCTAACGTGTATGCTTTATGGAATTAACTACGGGAACGCCCTTTGACCTTTATACAACACTGGAGGCAGGAGGGTCCAGACTTAAGCAATAATTCACAACAATTTACGACAATACAACACAATAAAAAAAATACAATCCTCATATCCGCAACAATATATATATATATATTGTTGTGGATATGAGGATTGTATTTTTTTTATTGTGTGTTTTATTAATATTGCTTTATTCTGGACCCTCCTGCCTCCAGTTATGTATAAAGGTCAAAGGGCGTCCCATAATTACTCCATAAAGCATACACGTCAGCCAATCATAGATTTCCCCCTGGTTGATAGTTATATCTTTATTATGTGTATTAGGGTAAGGCCTTGTCTTCCATTAAGATGACACTCCATTGCACTGCATTAAATAAGAGTAGATCCCCTTCCTTTCACATTCCCCTTTCATCATTGCCAAGCCTCGATTGCCAATTACATCCCCTCCAAAACCACCATTGAACATGTGCTCGGGTCGGGGAAGAAGGGCGTACCCGCCCGTCGTCATCAAGGGTGGAGCCCGAGGGTCGCGCGACCAACCAGGGCCGAGGTGAGCACACCGAGGGGCGTGTCCTGAAGGCCGGCGGCTTGATCGCCGGAGGCGCTATAAAAAGCGCACGCGCAAGGTACTGAGTGAGATCACCCAAGGAAGCTTTGTACACAGCAACGGCTGATCAAGTGGACCGATGTTTGTTCCTGAGCTGGTGCTTTTCCGAACAGAGGCCGAGGCTGACATGTGAGCAAAAGAGAAGAGAGATCATCCAGAGAGAACATTAAGAAAGATCATCCAGCAGCGATTCTTGTCCAAAAGAGATCATCCAGGGAAGCACAAAGCCTGCTATTCGTCGCCTTGGTCGCCAAAGTTGGACCAAGCAAGAGAGTTGGGCAAGAAGCAAGCACGTTGTTCAGTTGTGTGGTTGGACCAGACGAGTCCTGGCAAAGCACGCGACGTCCCCAGAGCAGCCGCAGCCACAGCAGCAACGACAGCAAATTGGGGCCTTGACGGCAGTTTTGAGGAAACGGCACCGCCGATCGTGCTGCAGTACCCTTGGACCTTCCTCTCCCTCCAGCCATCCATCTCCCGCCAGTCCTATCATCATTCCCCGCGTGAGTCTGTCCTTGTTTGTTCTGTCCCTGGGTTAATTAAGACTGCATAGGATAAGCTAGCGATTTTCACTGTGTCCTTCTGGTCCGTCCCTCTGTCTATTTTATTTTATTATCCTTCCTTCTCCTTGGTTACTTTTGAGCCTGTAAATAGTAAATAAATTATATTCGTATTCCCTATTATTTCGTCTTCTTCTTCTTCACATCCGTGTCGCTTTTGTCTTTTCCATATTGAATATCTGTGGCGCGAATTTGGCCAACGTTCGGGAATCTGGATAGTCGGGGTAACTGTACGGCCGCGGTGCCATCCACTCGGCAAATCAACATCCTTATCCGCGGTCCGTAACAATATATATATATATATATATATATATATATATATATATATATATATATATATATATATATATATACATATATATATATACATATATATATATATATATATATATATATGTATATATATATATATATATATATATATATATATATATATATATTTATTTATATATAAGTTCAAAACACACCTGGTCACAAGTGTGCCGCACTAACCGGGTCCTCAGTCGAGGTCCTCAGCATCATCCCGTTTCGGCCCTTCAACCTCGATACGGTCAGGTAAGGTGGGCCAGCAGGGGCACATACACATCCACATGCAGCAACTACACCTGGATGCGTACATACCCCCACCCCCAGCCAGTGCGAACGCAGACGACGACAACAACAACAACCACACCTCCGCATCCAGAATCCACAACACCAAACAAACACGGTGGAACACTCAATCACCCACCTTTATACCCTTCACCACTCACCAACAAAACACACCAGATCATTCATACACATGCATACACACCCATACACACACATACACACACACACACACACACACACACACAACACCAACCAACCAACCAACCAACCATCTACCCTTACAACATACACCACTCAACATACAAAAACACACTCATGCAAAAATTAATTCATGCAAAAACACACACCCTCACCCACTCACTCATATACACAAAATAAGAAATAATAATAGTAACAAAAAATGGATCTATGTATACTGTATATATATATACTGTATGTATATATACTGTATATATAGCCTGGTGTTGGCTTAGCGGTTAGGGTGCCGGCTTGGGATCCTAGGATCCTGGGTTTGTAATCGCGGTCGATCGCTGAATTAACGCCAGGGGGTCTGACTCAGCCTGTCATCCTTCCGAGGTCGACAAATTGAGTACCAGCTGGCTGGGATGAATGATCATGCTGTGTACCCCGGTTTAGAATAGGTACACCGTATCCCTGCGCATCGTAAGAGGCGACCAAGGGTTGGCGTCAGGAACGGCATCCGGCCATAAAAACATTGCCTCAAACAGGGAACCATGATTGTCATGGGGCCCGCAAGGCTAACCCCCGCACTAGCGGGGAAAATGGCCTTAAAACGATCATTCTTCCGTTTCCGGTCTTGCTGGCGAGGGTTCGTTTTTTCTCAGCTCTCCATGCTATCCATCGAAATCGAAGTTAAGTAATTGTTCCCATTTGTATTTTCGTTATAACTATTTATTTTATGGTGTATATATTGTCTCCCGACGAAGATTTTCGGTGCAAATCTTTCATACCTGTCTTGAAAATCGTGTTAATTCGGGTCGTGGTTTGAGGCCTTGTAGTTGTACAGTGAACACTGTACAACCTTGAGGCTTTGTTTTTCTCTCAGCGGTCCGTGTTTTTGTGATCCAATAACTTTCGTTCTCTGTTTTCCCAATCTTTTCACCCCATAGCCCTCTTCCTTGTGTAAATCACAACTCAAAAAAATCCAAAAATAAAACATTTCCTTCTCTGTTCTCATTCGTTTATTCATTCTTATTCGTTCGTTCGTTCGTTCTTCGACCACGTGTTTCTCCCCCATTTCCCCAGATAGATTGTCAAATTTCAACTCGTTATTTTATCGTCCATGCGTTATTGTTTTGATTATAGTTACTTTTGGTTTGAATTTCCTGTAACTTGTAATTATTTAATCGTGTTCTGCTCCTCGTGTGCGGCCTTGTAGTTGTACCCCCGTCGGTGTTTGTTATCTTAATCGTGTTTTGCTTGGCTCTTAGTTTTTTTTCCCTTCTACCCCGAACATAATACTCTGTCTAACGTTCTAAATCCCCACCTCCCCCCCCCCCACCCCCAAAAACCAAACAAACAAAAAAAAAACCAAAAACATTTATTTTCCTTTCTCCACGTGTACTGTTGACTCATCCTGTATTTTCTGTCCAGGTGTGCTGTTCGCCCCGCCCCCATTAACTCCTTGCCATCCACCGTTTGCCCTTCACGTGACTCGTGGTGGTCCCTCTCGGCTCTCCCCCCGTTGGTATTTTTGTGCACATAAGATTGTTCACGGTTCTGTTTAAATATTATTTAAATATGTATAACCTTTCCCCTTCAGTGTTTTACTCAGTGGTATTTTACAACACGCTGTTTTTCTTCCTATTTAAAAGGCTTTTCTCAATTTCCTCTCCAACTCATTCCACCTCAAAAAAAAGAAATTCAATATCTTATACGTCTCCCTCACTACATGGTCTAAATTCACATTCATTCCATCCCTCCTCCATCATTCTGAACCGGATTGCTAACTTGAAAATCACAACAAACCCAATTTGTTTTCAATGTTCGTCTTTCATTAATCATCCACTTTCTAAACTCCCCTCTTGCCCCTCCCATCCAAATCCCTCCCCTTGCACCTACACTCCTAAACTCCCCCCTTGCCCCGCCACTCTTAAACTCCCCCCCTACCCCTCCACTCCTGAACTCCCCCCTTGCCCTTCCACTCCTGAACTCCCCCCTCACTCCTCCCCTTCAAAACTCCCCCCCAACCCCTCCCATTCAAATCTCCCCCCATACCATTCCTCTCCAATTCTCCCTCCTCCCCCCTCCTCCTCAAAGCTGCCTCCTCCCCACTTCGTCTCCCTTCTATCTCATACCTCCACCCCCCCAACCTTCTTCTTTCCTCTGCCCCCCCTCAAACAACCCCTCTCTGTGCCTCATCCCTTCACCTTCAAACCTTTCATCCTCCTCATCCTTCCCTTTCTTGGAACTCTTCTGCAATCGCTGACACACTAACAACTGCTCTCCCTACCTCCCCCTCTCATCCTTCATCTTACCCTACTCCTCCCCTCCCCTGTCCTGTACCCGATGCTCCCCCTCTCTCTTCATTAACGGTATGGACCTCAAACATCCGGGGCCTTCGCTCAAACCTGACTGATCTCTCCATACAGGTTGCTTCTGACAATCCAGACTTGATCTGCTTAACAGAGACTTTCCTCCTTCAAGATGTCTCTGATTCCTTAATATCTCTTCCTGGTTACTCCCTCCTCCGGTATGATAGACCTGAGGCTCGGCCTGGTGGTGGGGTGGCTATCTTTATCAAAAACTCTCTTCCTCACTCTCCTTGCACTGCCCTCTCTCCTCCTCACCCCCAGGAGTACCTCTGGCTACGGCTTCCTCTCCGCTCCCACCTTTTGTTCATATGTGTTCTGTACCGTCCCCCAAACAGTGATGACTCCATCTACATTTCACTGTCTGACAACATGGACCAACTTCTATCCACTCATCACAACTCTCTCTTCCTCATATGTGGTGACTTCAATTGTCATCATGCCACCTGGTTGGGTGTGGGTTCCTCTCTCACCAGTCATGGCACCTCAGCAAAGGACTTCTGTGACTCACTGGGATTGACACAATCTGTCAATTTCCCGACCCGGATCTCAGCCAATGGAGTATCTTCTCTTCTAGACTTGGTTATGACTAACTTCCCTGCTAATGTCTGCTGCTCTTCTTCTGCTCCAATCGGTTCTTCTGATCATGTGCTTGTCAAAGTGGACATCTCTCTGGCCATTCTCAGAGAGCCTCCTCAGCGTCGACGAGTCTGGCATTTCACTCAGGCCGACTGGGACGGTCTTCAAGCAGCCATCAATCGTCTGGATTGGTCTCCCATCTCCACTGCCTCTGACATCAATTCTTCCTGGGAATTCTTCCAAAGCAAACTGATCTCTCTCATGCACAAATTTATCGCATCTCGCCTTCAGTTGTCTTACCCTTCCTCCCGTCCATGGTACACTGAATCTTGTGGTGAGGCAGTTGCCCTGAAACAACTTGCCTTTGCCTCTTGGAAGGCTAATCCAACTGAAGGAAATCTCAGTTCCTTCCACCAAGCTCGGAACAAGGGTGTGTCTACCCTCAGGAGTGCCAGGATGTCTCCTCACTCAAGAATGAACTCTCAAACCTGTCTCCTTCCTCCAAATCCTGGTGGCGTCTGGTCAAATCCGTTTCTGGTGTTTGTTCCCCCTCCATCCCCTCCCTTACCTCAAATGGCCACACAGTTGACATCGCACGTGACAAAGCCGAATGCCTCAACTCTGTGTTTGCCTCAAAATCCTTAGTCCCAAACCCATCTCTCTCTGTTCCCACCTTTCCCAGTCGAACCAAACTGCTCCTGGACTCTGTGACCTTCTCTCCTGACAAGGTGGAGGAGTTTTTGTCAAACCTCGACTCTGATTCTGCAACTGGACCAGATGGCATCAGCCCACGGGTCCTAAAATCCTGCTCTGCCGCTCTATCTCACCCTCTCTCTGTTCTTTTCACCCTATCTTTTGCTCAAGGTCATCTGCCAGCATCCTGGAAATCAGCAAACATTACCGCTTTACACAAAAAAGGTGCAAAAACAGATCCTTGCAACTACAGACCAATCAGCCTGCTCCCAATTATCAGCAAAGTCATGGAATCCATCATTGCTTCGGATATGAAATCTTTCCTCTTCTCCAATGGCTTGATCTCTGATCATCAATTTGGTTTCAGACCAGGTCACTCTACTCTGGACATGCTGCTTCTGCTGTCTCAACAATGGATGGAGGTCCTCAATGCCAAACAGGAAATCAGAGCTGTCTCCCTTGACATATCACGTGCCTTCGATACGGTCTGGGACCCAGCTCTGCTCACCAAACTCTCCTCCTATGGTATCCATGGAAATCTCCATGCATGGCTTGCGGACTTCCTCTCTGGTCGTAGTCAACGTGTGGCCCTGAATGGATTTCTCTCATCTCCCCTTCCCGTTCAGGCTGGAGTTCCCCAAGGCAGTGTGCTGGGCCCTGTGCTTTTTCTGGTCTTTATCAATGATCTCTCCGACTCTCTGGAAAATCCTCTGTATCTCTTTGCTGATGACTCCACTCTCTGCCGCTCCATTCCTCTTCCCTCAGATCGGCAGTCTGCAGCCTCCTCACTCTCTGAAGACCTGGACAAAATCACAGACTGGTCAAACATGTGGAACATGTCTTTCAATCCTGACAAATCTCACACTCTTACTATGTCTCTCCGAAAAGATCGACTGGACAACCCTCCCATCTACCTTCTCAACAATCCTCTCCAAGAAGTTCTGTCGCTCAAGCTTTTGGGTCTCACCATCTGCCATGATCTTTCTTGGGAAAACCACATTTCCAAGCTGGCCTCCAAAGCCAGTCGCCGACTGGGCATCCTCCGTCGTGCGAAGTCCTTCCTAGGCACACCTGAGCTCCTCACCACATACAAGGCTTTCATCCGCAGCTCAATGGAATACTGTTCTCCCCTATGGGCTGGTGCTCCTGCCTCACACCTGGCTCGGCTTCACGCTGTTGAATCCAAAGCTTTCAGAATCATTGGAATCTCCCGCGATGAAGCTATCTCTG
>NC_136262.1:79025821-79095697 GCF_964187855.1 Myxine glutinosa
ACTGGTGTCCCTGGCTGCTAATAAAATCAAAATATGGTGTAAAATCAAATCAAGTAATCAAATATATCAGCTTTAAATAAGCCTCTTCGATGCAATGATGAGGGATACACAAAACTCAACAAACACAAATGATTATACATACAAAGTTATGGATTACATCCAATGAATTATTTGCAATAAGGGAATGGGAAACGGGAACGGGTCAGAGTGGGATTCCAAACGTGAATGAGTGAAAACGTTAGGTGAGATTTCTTTGGTATGCTTCAGGCATAAAGGTGAAATTTTACAAACCTACAGTGTATAAGCACAGCATCAATTGCTTCAGAAATAGAAAAAACAACGTGGGAAATGTATAAGCACAGCCTCATTCGCTTTCAAAATAAATTTTTGAAAATGTGAGAGGTGCATATGCACAGAAAGCTGGCTTAATTGCTCAATGTCTCGAAGAAATAACAACTCGGGTTATGTAATGAAGCCAAAATATTGCTATTGCTTATGTGCATATATAATACACCATGTTTATATAGCCTCGGATTGATTCCAATTCCACTGGGCCATAAAGGAATTATGCTATAGACCGGTAGGTTTGAAGCCTGAGGTGTGCCTCAGAACACCTGTGACGCCGATGGGCTGCAACCTTTCGACATTTGATGATGCTTTTAATAGTCGCTGTTGGTCTTTTTCACACAAAAGAGAAAAGCGATAGAGAACTCATGGCGATTGTGAATGCAACACTTCAGTTTGGAGCAGTTTTACCTCACGTTCTGTGGAGCGTATTACTTAATTATACAGACTTGGCATTTAATATGGAATATTTTTTTTTTCGTGACTTGGGTTTACTTTCTGAACTCGGTATATCAATCTGGTGAGTTTCTTTTACACTTCGGTGATTTATTTGTTAAAAGAACCATGTCACTGATTGTCTGTCGCAGCAAGAAGTCAATAACAGGATTATATCACAGGTGGCATGACAAAATGTACGGACAGGTACATTTGACGATTGGCTTCACAATCAGGTATATAAGGGTTGTTGCGTTCTGTATTAATGGAAAACAACTGCTGCACGTCTACAAAAGTTATTGCCGCTTCCCCTGGAGATGGTCCGTCAAATCGACAATGTTGTTTGTCATTTAGTGGTGGCTTTACGAAATTCCGGCATGAAACAGCGTGCTATTGCTCGGCAGTATGGCATCACTCAAGGTCAGGTGTCAAAGATCCTGAAACGAAATGCTCAGAGGGGTGTCCCTACTCCAATACCGAGGTCAGGACATCCCCGCAGAACCACAAGGAGGGATGATCGCCAGCTGCACCGGTTGTCCGCAATGGCTGTACCAAGTCAGTGAATCGGCTTAGGGCTGAGTGGCAGCAACTGACAAATGTGCCTGTATCCAGAAGGCTAGTCAACCAACGACTGGTTCAAGCAGGCTATCGTGCCAGGCGTCCCCTGAGAAAGCCACGTCTGACCAGACAACACCGCCAGCACTGATTGCAGTGGGCCAGAGAGCACCGTCAATGGCATCCAGGACACTGGAATCACGTGATCTTCAGTGACAAGTCTAGATTTCTGGTCTATCGTCAATATGGCTGCGTCCGAGTGCGCAGACAAGTGCATGAAGCCTACAACGAAGATTGTATAGTGCCAAGAGTCCAAGCTGGAGGTGGTGGGGTGACAGTTTGGGCTGCTTTTCATGCAGGGGGCAAAATTGACCTGGTTAGTTCTGAATGGAAACCTGAACCAGTTCAAGCACATGGCAATTTTGGAAGAAACATTGCTTCCATTTGTTCGTGCAGCATTTCGAGGAAACTTTGTCTTCCAAAATGACAATGCACGGCCTCATTGTGCTCGCAAGATCCAACACTTTCTTGCTGACCGTGGTGTAGAGCATATGGAGTGGCCTGCCATGTCCCCGGATAGGAATCCGATAGAGAACTTGTGGGCAGAATTAACGCATCAAATCGACAACTTGGACCAGCAGCCTGCCTCTGTGCGTGAATTGCAGCAGGCTATTGCAACTGCATGGCAAGCGATTCCTGTCCAAACCTTGGCAAATCTCGTGAACAGCATGCCTCAACGTGTACGTGCTCTCCTGAATGCTCGTCGGGGTTACACGAAGTACTGAACTGTAATTTTACCTTCCGTAATCCCAGTCGTCGTTTAACTTTTGTTTTTGTTCAAAAATTTTTTTGGCTAATGGGCAAAATAAAGAGATACTTCTGGAAAACGCACAGAAGTTTAACACAGTACTGTCCGTGAATTGAGTTCGATATGAGTTTACATCACTTTCAAGGATCAATTTATTTGCTTCGAAATGTCAAATGTGGTTTTTGTTTCTTTTAAAGGTCACATTAACAAAATCTAGAATAATTTCAACATAATTCCAATGAACTTTTGGTTCTAAGTCATCTTTAATATATATAAGCAGTCTAAGCAGCTTATAATCTAAGCTTAATTAAGTCTAAGTTAAGCAGCATGTATATAAGCAGTCTAATGCTGTCTTTGGTTTTTGCCAAACTTGTCTTCTGGTACTGTGGCCAAATAGCTCTACCTTTGACTCATTTGTCCAGACCACATTGTTCCAGAAGTGCTGGTCTTTGCTGAGGTGTTCAATGGCAAACTTTAGTCTTGCCCTGATGTTCTTTCTGGACAGCAAAGGTTTCCTCCTGGCACACCTCCCATGTAGATCAAATTTGTGCAGCCTCTTTCTAATGGTAGACTCGTGCACTTTGACATCAACAGTGGCAAGAGCTACCTGTTGGTCCTGTGATGACATTCTGAGGTTCGTAGAGACTTCTTTACGCATATTTATTGCGGTCTGCTCTCGGGCTGAACTTGCTGGGGTGGCCTGGCCTGAACAAGTTGGCAGTTGTTTGGAATCTTCTCCACTTGTAGATGATCTTCCGGACAGTCGAAAGATTGATTTCAAATTGTTTGGAGATCTTTTTAAATCCCTTCCCAGACTCGTCGGCATCTATAACCTTCTTTCTGAAATGCTCAGAGAGCTCTTTTGATCTAGGCATGGTGAGGCCGCACACTTCAACAACAAAGAGCAAACCAAACTAAATGTCTGAGGTTTAAATAAGACAGGTTCCTCCAAGATCCTCTCTGACGATGTGCTAATCATTGCACCTGAGCTGGTGCACCTGATTCTAATTTTAGGTATTTGAAGTAGTGATAAATGTGTAGGTGTACTGTAGGTGCAGTGCAGGAAGTAGGTGTACTTACTTTTTCCACATGCGAAATTTGCATTTATGTTTATTTAAATTATACAATGGACTACAAAATGTAAATGTTTCATGATATATGTTATATTATATCACCTTTATCTCTCAATATTGTTGAAATGAAGATCAAATAGCTGTAGGTTGAAATATGTTGAAAAAGTCAAAACTTTACATGGGGTGTACTTACTTTTTCACGTGACTGTATCTATCTATAATTCCACTAATCTCTGTGTGTATGTTTGTTTGTTTGTCTGTGACCGCTGTTTCTCGACAACCACGGGTCCGATATACTTTAAACTTGCCAGGTATATTGCTGGGGACCCGAGGATGTGCCTTTTCAAGGTTTCATATTAATCGGACAAGTAGTTACCGAGCTATGTCCAAAAAACGATTCAACCAATCAGAGAGCAGCGAGTTATCACGTGTGCCGAACGTGCCGAACAGACTCTGCCTCGGACGGCACATTTGAGAGCGTATTCATTTATTTCACGTTGGCAAACTATGTTGCCGCTATGTTGGCGTTAAACTATGTTTTAAAACTAATTAAAACTAATTTGCGATTCTTTCGCTTTCCTGCGCGTTTGTGCACGCTATGGCGATTTCTTTACCAAACTCCGCAAGCCGTTCGCTTTGGACCAAACCATTTCATGTAAATAGAGGGGGGGGATTGTCACCGTACTCGCAAGCCGTTCGCTTTGGACCAAACCATTTCATGTAAATAGAGGGGGGGGATATAATTTTAGATATAGATATAGTACGGGCATGCCCTAGTATAGATAAATGACTGTACCTGAGTTGCCGTTTTGTCATGGTTTAAACCAATCATAATTCAAACAATTATTTTGCACAAATGTATTTGTAATATACGTGATATCACATTTTATAAACAATTGAAGTTGAAAAAAAAAAATTCCCGAAAAAATTCGAAAAAAACCATAAATTGGAAATTCTTTCAAAAACAATACCCTTTGGACATACCGACGGAAGAGATATGTGCATACCAGAAGTTTGGTGCGATTTCACAAAAGTTTAAGAAAGCGGTTCAGTGACAAGACAAGACAAGACAGACACTGCACAGATATACATATATATATATATATATATATATATATATATATATATATATATATATATATATATATAAACACAGTTTGTGTGTGTGTGTGTGTGTGTGTGTGTGTGTGTGTGTGTGTGTGTGTGTGTGTGTGTGTGTAATGTTACCGATAGACTCCGAAACGGAGAGGCTCACGTGCTTGATATTTGGCATAGATGTTAGCCATTAGGGTTTAAACCCCATGACTCAATTGAGTATAACATCTGAAATTATATATCGTGCTTCTGAAAACTGATTTGAACTCAGCTGCAGGCAGAGGCGAGTGGACAAAATGTGGTTTCGAGGCTCGACGTGCAGGGTGGATCCTTAGCCCAGTAAGCAAGTCCTTGAATGTATGTGCCAAACAGTAGATAATATGCTCGCGACCCACGTACAGGGAAAACATGTCGCTAAACGCCTTCTTCGCAAAGGGAATAATTAATTATATATCTTTGTAGTTTCTAGTATGTCTCCTAAAAACAAAGACGTAACCAACCTCGGGAGAAATATAGACATTACATATCCTTGATTGTTAATGTATTCAGCACGTGTATCCAATCATTCATCTACCATTTAGCCTAGTGTATGAGAATATTTACTTCGGCCTGCGCTCGGGTCTGATATGTTTAGATAAAGAGCCAAAAAAGCTCAGCCTATCCCATGCTTACATCTGTTTGTCCAAGTTTGGCCTTCTGTAGGAAGGGACAATGGGAGGTGTTGTCGTTATGGCCCAGGGTTTGCTATGTCTTTAGCGCAGATTCTTGTCTGATATTTTGCTATAAATGAAATGACTTTTTGCTTATTTTTTAGCGAGTGTCTTGAGAAATTGCCCGCTGCGTGTTAGGCGGTGCATTCTCGAGCCTTGCTCCACACTGTGTGTTTGTAATCGATCCCATTAAACATTGCTGCTCTGATTCTTCTTCTTCTTCCTTCCCATGAGGTCTTCGACCGACAATTTTGGTGTCAGGAGTGGGATCATCCAAGTGTGCAGACGAGGTGGACCCTCACGTTCCAGGTCGGGAGGGAGGCCTGCCGGCACCTAATTTGGGTAAGCAATTTTTGCACATCGAAATTGAAGCCTCCTGCCTTGCTTTGGACGTGTGGACCTCTGTCGGCTGTACCACCTGGCTTGCATTCCGAACCATATTTAGTTTAAACCAGAGCAGCAGTGGGTAATGAATCGATTATACAGGGCGCCCGAGATAAGGAGGGATATCCCTCAGGTAAGCTTCCTGCGTGGGAAGCAGGTAGACCCATATGTGGGTGATAGATAATAGGTGTTAAGTTACTCCGGCGTGAGAACTGCGTTTAAGGTTAGGAATCGGGGGGCGACCCGATCTTAGGACTACAGGAGGGACTAGCCCAAGAAAGGTAGGACGATGAGTATTTTAAGTTAAGCTACGCACTGGATGTGTTGGAGTGAGCACAGGTATTTGTGTATAAGGGAATGAATGATCTGTCATTGCAGCGTGTATTTGTGTTTATGGTGTGAGTCATTGAAGTGTGTCATGGATTGACAAGGGGTTCCCCAAATTGCCTACGGGCGTTGGGCAATCCGGATGAGTAAAATTGGGAGTGAAAGTCAAAAATGATAGGCTGACAGTCCGACTGGGTGTTTATTCAACGGCATGGCCGGGGCTTGTATTTGGCCGACTTGGGATGGCAGAATGCGTTGAATGAAGGCAAGAATGACATGTGATGCTGACATGAGTCCAATCGGAAGGATGGATGGTTATGGTTTCACCCGGTCTGTTTATCTGTCTGTCTGTCTATCTGTGAATGGAAATTGAACTGGACTTCGACAGAAGGCAGGTGGGTGGTCACCTGCTGTGAATTGTGGTGGAACATTTGTGACGTCCCCTAATACGAGGGGACGAATTGGTTTGTAAATGTGTTGTGCAGGTACTTTCTCTGTAGGTAGCTAAATTCTACCTGGGATAAGTTCAGGTGGAGAGGGGAGTTGTCTCTGATGCCTTGCTCCACGGGGCAGGAATATTGTTGTCAAGTCTCATGTAACCTTGGTTAACGTATATCTACGGACAAGAGCTGCACTTTATTTAGTAAGTGACTGGGAAAGTTTGTTTTAAAAGGTGCCAGCGGAGTTGTTTAGAGTTATGGAGGTCACAACTCGCTGGAACCTCTTTGTTTATGTTTGGCTGACTTACATTGGCTAGTGTATGAGAAAAGGGGGACTGAAAATGCTTTGATTTTTTCGTGGATTGCCCATTGGGCATGTTTAGGATTTAATAGAGTGGTGGAGTTCTGTGAAATATAATGACGTTGTCTTATGGACACTTTGTGAGTGACTAGACACGTGCCTGAAAGGGGAAATTATATTCATAACTCATGTGGGTTGTGTCTGAAGAAAAGGTTTAAAAGGAAGTGAGAAGAAGGTCATGGAAAGTGCAAAGATGATTGGAGTGGAAAGTCGAATCAGATGGATTACTTGTCAATGACAGGTGACTGCAGGAATTGATGAGAAAGTGGAGGAAAAGGTTATAAAAGTTGATGGAAAAGACAAGAAATAAAAAAAGTGGTTAGTTATGGACTGTTGTTTTGTGATAAGAAGGTGATTGGGGGCTGGTGAAGATTGGATCACGGCCCTGCAGATCAGGTGAACAGAACTCCACCAGGTATATGGGAATCACATCAATTAAATTATTGCTCAAAGGGAGGTGATAGAGCAAAATGAAGAAGATTGTCATGTGGACCGCAAGGCTAACCTCCGCTCTTGCAGGGAAATGGCTTTGGGAGGCTAGTTGTTGTTTTTGGTAGACTCTAGGTTCTAAAACCTAAGGCAAAATGCATAGGAGGGTAAAATTATTTTTCAGATAATTTTTCCAGTGGGTTTATACTGGTGTGAAATTCGCGTATCTAGGAAGGAAGGGAAAAAATGTCCAGGTATTGATAGGATAACAGTGAAATTTTGAAGTGAAGTGAAGGATAACAGTGAAGTGTTAGTGTGTTTGTTGCGATTTCTGGGAATGGCAGGGTACTGTCGTACATGGATAATAGACTATGCGTTACTAGCAAAACCTCTGTATGAGGCGACGAAAAACGACCAGCCACGGATGGTGAACTGGACGGACAGTCGAATACGCTGCTACGAAGGACTCAAACGAGCCCTGATAACGGCCCCAACCTTAGGCCTTCCCGATTATAAAAAGGCCTTCACACTTTTCACCCATGCAGTAGGGGGATTCGCACAATCCGTATTAACTCAGACTCATGGAGATAGGGAACGTCCAGTAGCCTATTTCAGCAAAAAGCTTGATGCGGTAGAACAAGGCTTTCCGCTGTGTTTACAAGCCGTGGCGGCTGCCCGATACGCAGTTGAGCGGACGGCCGACATAGTTATGGGACATCCGGTCCTTTTACAGGTACCGCATTGCGTCCATACACTACTACAACAGCGAAACACACAACATCTCACAGCCACTCGACTGATGCAATACGAAACGGCATTAATTATGGCACCCAACATGACGGTGATGCGGTGTACCATTCTTAACCCAGCGACACTTTTGCCAACAAAGGAGGAGGGAATCCCGCACGTTTGCACGGACGTGGTCCAATTAATATCAACAGTAAAGCCTGACTTACAGGACACTCCGCTACAGGAAGCCGATCACACCTATTACGTCGATGGTTCAGCCAAACGGGCTTGGGACGGATCCCTGTTATCTGGGTACGCAGTATGCTCGGATACGGAGACGGTCGAAAGCGGCCGCCTCCCGCCCACCTGGTCAGCACAACAAGCTGAACTGTACGCACTCACGAGAGCGTGCGAAGTAAGCGAGGAAAAAGCAGTGACAATTTATACAGACTCGGCATACGCACATGGAGTGGTCCACGACAAAGGGGCCATATGGAAAATGAGAGGGTTCCTCACTTCAGCGGGAGCACTCATTAAAAATGGGGACTTAGTGCGAAATCTGCTTCATAGTATTATGCTTCCACGTGAAATAGCTGTAGTTAAATGCCGAGGTCACCAGCGTACAGACGACGCTGTGGCCCGTGGAAACGCCCGAGCCGACGAAGCAGCAGCACTAGCGGCAAACCAACAGGTTGGGTATAATATGCCAGTAGTTACGCGCAAACAGGGCGCTAAAGCGACTGCCCAGACAGACGTTCCGACATCCGCACCTACAGAGTTCGATGTAATACAATTACAAGCCGCGGCCTCAAACGTAGAACATTAAGATTGGATTAAATTGGGAGCTCAGCGCCCCGCAGAAGGACAAATGTGGACGATTAATGACAAACCCGTGGCACCGCGAACTTTATTGCCATGGTTGGCATGCATGGCGCATCAAAATGGCCATGTGTGCCATAGGGGGGTGATGAGGCAGGTCACTTCCACCTGGGCAGCACCAGGCCTTTCGACTGTGGTTACCATGGTCTGTCGCTCGTGCGCTATATGTCAACGGTATTGGCGCCAGTGGATATGGCAGCCCTTGAATTACCTATCATGGATGACATGTTTTTAAAGTTTTGCATAGGTCTATCCCATGTGGCACGCAGCATACATGAACGCGTTCGGGAGGCCCTACCGGAGCCAGCAAGCAAGCCTATCCACACCTTCGAGGCAGGAGATTACGTGCTGGTGAAGCATTTCACCCGTAAGACTGCGCTCGAACCAAGGTGGACGGGGCCATACCAAGTTCTTCTGATCACACCAACAGCGGTGTTTTGTGAGGGCAAGTCGTCCTGGGTACATGCCACACATTGTAAGTTGGCCATACCCACAAACACAGACACCTCAAACGCACCACCACAGATCGAGGATGCTGCACCACCGCCTGTTAGGGGTGGCAATCACACTTAGTTTAATATACTGCTTTGCCAGCACTGGGGACACGAGGGCATGGGCGAACACGGAGACATATGCATATGGCGACCAAACCGTTAAGGTCTACCGGCAGAGAGTTATCTGGGGTCAAAGGATAAATATACCCTGCTGCCATGTGAAGGAAGACGTATGGACACGGATAATGTAGAGGGCGTTGTACACAGACTCACATGGAAGGAAGACAGGTTTTGCTGCCCTCAGTCGTTTGAAGCAAGCGCCACGACAAGGCAGCGCACCAATAGTAAACATGGCCAGGCCAGGTTACAAATGGGGAAAGGACTCGAACAATTTAACCACGCATGTATTACTGAACAGCGGCACTACTCTGATACTACAATGTGAATTCATGACGTCACAGACCCCCTACGACTATAGGCCACCATGCATCTCATACATATTAATTCCGCACCGACGGATCGAAAGCAGGAAAAAGCCAAAGGAAAATACGTATTGGACAGTGACCCGTGCAATGGCGAAGGTACAGAACCGATCACGTTGTTGGATGTGCATGCATTTTCCCCACACCAGTACGACAGGGATAGAAATGGTAGTGCTGCCCCTGTCCCTACGAGATATGTGCTCAGGACCCTTGCGTACCCCATGTCTGACCACAACCTTGGAACTGATAGGCCCAAAATCCCCAGCAGTGTGTTCCCGGGAGTTTCGATATACCCCACCCATTAAGCAGGCTTTGTTAGACAAACCACCTGATCCAGTCTGGGTGACAGAGCAAAAGGAACGGGTGTGTCTTATAGGAAAGGGACACGTTCAGATGGGAACCTCGGAATGTACCCATACCCTGCCATCCGATACCAGAGGGAGAGAAAAGGGAGGCCCCCTTGTAATAACCATAGATGACCAAGCCCAGCATAACGTAACCAAGCTAACCATATCTTGGGGAGCACCAAGCGCCACCCGCGTTGAGATCGGTAAATGCATGGCCTCGGCCCTTATCCCACCCCATGGAGTAATGTTTATTTGCGGAAATAAAGCATATCCATACTTACCCGACCAGTGGGGAGGGACTTGCTATCTGGGATCCATTTTTCCCAAGGTAAATTTGGTAAATCATGTATTATTAGATGTAGGGAAGATGATTAAAAGGAAGGTATTTTCGGAAATTGGTGAAAGTAAATATGGCATTTGAATTTCCAGACACGACACAGGAAATGTGGCTATGAATAAGCCAACCATCTGAGAGATAAGGTAACTAAATGCCAATTGGTGGGACGGGGGGGCTAGGAATTTGATCATGGTGTGTGTAAGAAAGTATTTTTCAGGATGGACGATGAAGAAACCGCCATCGGAAGACCATGATCTTGACCACAGAGGCCGTCGACCTGAATGGGCCCTTCAACAAGGCAGTTGTGACCAGCGCTCCAGAAAATTGTATTGAATTTTGTGATGACTGTGATACTTGTGTTGATCCCATGTGGGAACTGGCTGCTGCCTGTATTGAATTTTTGTGATGACTGTGATACTTGTGTGGAAAACCCCTTGCGTGTACTGGCTAACGCCTCTTATGTATTATGAATGATTGGCTAATAGATAGTCTCGCATTAGTAATGGAACGAATTGGAAACGAAACCCGAATCGCAGAACTACAATTGGAAAACGAATTAGTGCATATGCGAACGATGGTGATGCAGAATCAAGTGGCTTTGGATATGTTATTGGCAGAAAAGGAAGGAGTATGTGGGGAAAACGATGAACCTATTGATGCTTGGGATTCTGATAATGATGATTTTAGTTGGGATGATTATACCTGTGATTTAGAAAGTGTAGGTTCTTTTAAAAGTTATTGCTATTATGCCAGCAGTAAGGAGCGGATGGCAAACATGTATCCGGAAGAACCACCCTCACCACCACTTACACCACCCAGCAATCACATGTACAAGGCTTGATGGCATTGGACGTCGATTGTTTGCCCTAATTCGCGAGGACCACGCCTGCATAAAGAGGGCCCCTAAATCTGGCTGGCAACCGGGTCGCACTTACGCCGCTGCGAGGGTGGATTCGGAATCCGGCCGGGCGGCAGCAATCTCTTAAACCAGGCGCCGTCGTCGCGAATTATGGCTAACAATTCATACGTTGAATGTTAGACGGCCAGTTAGGGCCGGTATCTCTCTTTGAGCATACGTGACGCTATGTCGTGCCTGGCATGTGGCTAATTGGGATGCTGACCACTGGGGTATACGGTGTCTTTCCAAGGAGTTGTCTTGTAAAGACAAAGGAAGGAACTGTTAGCCATTAGGGTTTAAACCCCATGACTCAATTGAGTATAACATCTGAAATTATATATCGTGCTTCTGAAAACTGATTTGAACTCAGCTGCAGGCAGAGGCGAGTGGACAAAATGTGGTTTTGAGGCTCGACGTGCAGGGTGGATCCTTAGCCCAGTAAGCAAGTCCTTGAATGTATGTGCCAAACAGTAGATAATATGCTCGCGACCCACGTACAGGGAAAACATGTCGCTAAACGCCTTCTTCGCAAAGGGAATAATTAATTATATATCTTTGTAGTTTCTAGTATGTCTCCTAAAAACAAAGACGTAACCAACCTCGGGAGAAATATAGACATTACATATCCTTGATTGTTAATGTATTCAGCACGTGTATCCAATCATTCATCTACCATTTAGCCTAGTGTATGAGAATATTTACTTCGGCCTGCGCTCGGGTCTGATATGTTTAGATAAAGAGCCAAAAAAGCTCAGCCTATCCCATGCTTACATCTGTTTGTCCAAGTTTGGCCTTCTGTAGGAAGGGACAATGGGAGGTGTTGTCGTTATGGCCCAGGGTTTGCTATGTCTTTAGCGCAGATTCTTGTCTGATATTTTGCTATAAATGAAATGACTTTTTGCTTATTTTTTAGCGAGTGTCTTGAGAAATTGCCCGCTGCGTGTTAGGCGGTGCATTCTCGAGCCTTGCTCCACACTGTGTGTTTGTAATCGATCCCATTAAACATTGCTGCTCTGATTCTTCTTCTTCTTCCTTCCCATGAGGTCTTCGACCGACATAGACATGGCCATTGAGCCTGGGACGAACATGGCCGAGACCATATTTGACGAGATCCATATTTTTTATTCATATTTACCTCAGCGCATTTCAGCGAAGTACCTGCTAATCTCAGCCAGTGCCAGAACAGCTCGCTGATTCGCTCAGAGCGATCACGTGATGTTCCATCCCGTCACACGTCACACGTTTGCACGTAATTCAAGGTGAAAAGCGATTGCGTTTTTTCACCTTTATGCGATCGTGTTTTGTGTCGATTTTGTGCGATATGAATTAAATTTTAATTCATATTTCGTGTTTACGAATTCGAATACGAAGGATTTCCCCTTTCCCCTTTCGATTTCGAATACGAATCGAATACGAGCTTGAGTCGAGAGGGCGAATGTACGGGTTGGGAATGTACGGGTTGGGAATGTACGGGTCTCCCTTCCCCCGCCCGGCAACGCCGGTACTGGAGGACGTGGGTCACAGGATCGGTGAGTCTCCAAAACCCGCTTCGTTCTCTTGCGAAGATGCAGGACGATGTCGCGATTGTTGTGCTGCTCTCCGACCATGAGAACTGCAACGTCATTGTTGACTGGCCCTCCCCTTCCCTCCCCCTTCCCCCTCCCCCGTCCGTCCTCCCCCTCCCTTCCCCCTCCCCCTCCCCTCCCCCTCCCCCTCCCCCCTCCCACCCCTCACCCTCCCATCCCTCACCCTCCCCCCTCCCCCCTTCCCTCCCCCCCCTCCCATCCCTCCCACCCTCCCCCTCCCCATCCCATCCCTCACCATCCCCCTCCCCATCCCCCCTCTTCTCCCCTCTCCCCCTCCCCTCTTCTCCACCTCTCCCCCTCCCCCTCCCCCTCTTCTCCCCTCCCCCCCGTTCCCCTCCCCTCCCCTCCCCCCTCCCCTCCCCCGCCCGGCAATGCCGGGTACTTCTGCTAGTATATATATATATATATGTGTGTGTGTGTTTGTGTTTGTATCTTACACAAAACATTATTCCACTGAATAGCTTATTCAACTCGAGAGTATTCATAGAATACGTACCCTGCGCAGTCAACTTGGTGCGAGCCAACTCCTTGGATTTTGAAGGTTATTACGGCATAGCCCATAGGGCCAAGCCATCTGGAACAGTGTTTGTCCGTCCATATGCCCCCTCAAACGCATACCAGAGCTGAGGATATGGTCACATGACAGGGTGATGTGATTATATCTGATGTCATTACGGTGGTACGGCGGCTGACTCCGCACACCATCATTTTAATTACAATTTTGTTCAGGCCAAACATATCGTCGAACCTGTCATATATCACAATCGCCATGCTCTACCTTTACGTTTTTCATTCAGTGTGAAACACAAACAAACCGATTGTTAAAATGACCATCAAATATCAAAAGCATCGGCGTTACAGGTCTTCCAACAATACGGTTAGTATAGGCGTTAAGCTTCATGCCTCACCTTTGGACCGCTTCAGACAAATTAAGCCCAGGTTTATTAATACAGTAGTGTATCGTTTCAGAAGTATCGTTTTCGTAATAATAATAATAATAATAATAATAATAAAAATAATAATAATAATATAGACAATATAACCATAACACTTTAATCCCATTGTCGTGAATGGAAAGTTAATGGATTGAAGCGGTGTATGGTTCATGAATCAATGATAAGCGGTGCAACCGCAGAAGTAAGGAATTAGCCTCGGTTTAAAAAAAAAGTAACATCATTTTCGTAATAATGATAAAAACCACCTTTAGAGGCCATTTTTCCACTTAACCACCTTTAGAGGCCTTTAGAGGCCAATAATGATAAAAACCATTATTACTTTAGAGGTAATAATGATAACGTAACGTTAATATTAAAATTAATGTAATCGTAACACTAATCCCTTCGTATTGACTGCAAAGTTACTAGGGGTTAAAATATATCTTCTATATATTAAAGTAGCGGCAGTTTTGTGTCACACTACGTCATTACGTCTATCTTCAACTAAAGTATCAAACAAGCCCGGCCACGCCGTTGTTAGACTTTCAGTCTTGTTTTTCCTTTAATCCAATATAGCTGCCAGACCACGTTACAGATGACTTCATAAATTTATATTCTCTAATATAATTGTTGATTCGATCACGCTCAATAAATTTCAAATTGATCAGACCAAGCGTTGTCCCTGTCAAATTAGGATGTTAAAGCGCGGCGTTACGCGCGCTGCTTGCGAGCAAGGAGGAAGCGGACAAGCGGTAACTTATAAGCGTCTTTATTTCAGGAGCTCACTGTAACACTAGCGCGCTCCGGGCTGCGCGCCCCGTGTATATCCTCAGGCCACGCCTACCCCTCGGGCGTGGCCGCCGCCCACTTGGTGCACGGAATGATGTCATCACGCCAGTGGGCTTTCGTGTCCGCCACACGCGCCCCCCCAGAATTCCCACGCACCTGGAGGGCCAGTTTGCGGGGCAAACGGCTGACCCGGCCGAAGCGCCCCCTGGCGATCGGCGGCGTCCGGGGTGCAGGGATGCCAGGTGGGATGCCCCTGGCTGCCCCTGGGATGGGTACAGGACCGGGGGGCGGCGTGGCGGCGGGGCTGGGCGGTGCCGGGGGTCCGCCCGCAGGGGGGCGGCCCCGACATGGGGGTCGGGCCACTGGCGGTGGATGGTCCACGTCGAGGTGGGCCGGCTTGAGGCGGTCTACAGAAACGCAGTCAGGAGTACCGCCGATGTCCAGGGTGAAGTGCTTCGCCCCGGTCTCCATCACGCGGAAAGGCCCGTCGTACGGGGGCCGCAGTGGTGTCCGGTGGGCATCATGGCGGACGAAGACGTACTCCGCCGTGCGAAGCTCCGGGGTGACGTGCATCGGTGGGTGCCCGTGGCATGCCGTTGGCACCGGGGCAAACCTCTGGGCGGTCTCTTGCAGAGCGGAGCGCTGCTGTGCCGCGGACCATGGTGCCGTGGAGTCGGGGAGGACCTCGCCCGACACCCGCAGCGGTTGCCCGAAGACCAACTCCGCCGCGGATGCGCGCAGGTCCTCCTTGGGCGCCGTCCGGAGGCCCAGCAGGACCCAGGGGAGCCTGTCGACCCAGCCGCCGTCGCGGAGGGTGGCCCGGAGCGCGGCCTTCAATGAGCTGTGAAATCGCTCACACAGGCCGTTAGCCTGGGGGTGGTAGGCCGTGGTTCGGTGCAGCCGGACCCCGAGCCCCTGCGCGACAGCCCCCCAGAGCTCCGAGGTGAACTGTGGGCCGCGGTCGGACGAGATGTCTGAGGGGGCGCCGAACCGGGCGACCCAGGTGGCGATGAAAGCCTGCGCGACGTCTGCCGCCGTCGTCGACGCCAAGGGCACGGCCTCCGGCCACCGGGTGGTGCGGTCCACCATGGTGAGGACGTGGGTGAAACCCCGCGAGGGGGGCAGAGGTCCCACCAGGTCCACGTGGACGTGGTCAAACCGGCGTTCCGGCACCGTGAACGGGGCCAACGGGGCCTGGGTGTGCCGGTGCACCTTGGCGCGCTGGCATGCGAGGCACATCCTGGCCCAGCCGCGGACTGCCTTCCGGAGGCCATGCCAATCGAACTTGTCGGCGATCAACCTTTGGGAGGCCCTCGCGCCTGCGTGGGACAGGCCGTGGATGGCGTCAAACACCTGGTGCTGCCAGCCCGCGGGCACGATGGGGCGAGGCCGCCCGAGGGAGACGTCGCACAAGAGGGCCGCGCCCGCGCCATCGAACGGCACCTCGGTGACGCGGAGGCCCGTGACGGCGGTCCGCAAGGCCTGGACGTCGGGGTCAGTGGCCTGGTCCGCTGCCATCCGGGCATAGTCGATGCCGAGGTGGACTGCGTGGGCGACGGCCCGGGAAAGGCAATCCGCCACCAGGTTGTCCTTCCCCGCGACGTGCCGGATGTCCATCGTGTACTCGGACACGGCCGAGAGGTGACGCTGCTGCCGGGCCGATCACGGCTCGGTGACCTTGCCCATCGCGAAGATCAGCGGCTTGTGGTCGACGAAGGCCGTGAACGCACGGCCCTCGAGGAGATGGCGGAAGTGCCTGACCGCCAAGTGAAGCCCGAGCAACTCGAGGTCGAAGGTACTGTAACGGCGTTCGGGCGGGCGAAGCTGCCGGCTAAAGAACGCCAGCGGTTGCCAAGCTCCACGCACCCATTGCTCGTGCACCGCGCCCAGCGCGTAGTCCGAGGCGTCGGTGGTGAGGGCGATCGGTGCATCGGGCGCCGGGTGTGCGAGCATGGTGGCGTTAGCCAAGGCGAGCTTCACGCCCGTGAACGCCGTGTCCATCTGCTCGGTCCAGGTAACGTCGCCTTTGCCCGGCTTACCTCGGAGAGCTTCGTGCAGGGGGCGCAGGAGCTGGGCGATACGGGGCAGGAACCGATGGTAAAAGTTCACCATGCCCAGGAACTCCTGCAGCCCTCTGATCGTGCGGGGGTGCGAAAACCCCTTCACCGCCTCCACCTTGGCCGGCAGGGGGACGGCTCTGTGCCTGGTGACACGGTGCCCCAGAAAATCGATTACGGCGACGCCGAACCGGCACTTTGCGGGGTTCACAATCAGGCCACGCTGGCCCAGGCATTCGAAGAGCGTGCGGAGGTGGCGTAGGTGCTCTTCGCGGGACGCGCTGGCGACGAGGATATCGTCCAGGTAGACATAGACAAAATCCAAGTCGCGCAGGATGCTGCCCATCAGTCGCTGGAATGCCTGAGCCGCATTCTTCAGACCGAAGGGTATCCGCAGGAACTCGAAGAGTCCGAATGGTGTGATGACCGCCGTCTTCGGGACATCCTCCGGCCTGACGGGGACCTGATGGTAGCCGCGTATGAGGTCCACCTTCGAGAAGAAGGACATGCCCGCGAAACGGGCGGAAAAGTCCTGAATGTGGGGGACGGGGTAGCGGTCGGGAGTGGTGGCGTCATTGAGACGGCGATAGTCCCCGCACGGTCGCCATCCCCCGCCGGGCTTCGGCACGATGTGCAGCGGCGACGCCCAAGCACTCTCCGAGCGCCGAACGATGCCGAGTCGCTCCAGGGTAGCGAACGCCGCTTTTGCCACCGCCAGCTTCGTCGGCTCGAGGCGGCGTGCCCGGGCGTAGACCGGTGGCCCGACGGTGGGGATGTGATGGGCCACCCCATGCTTGACGGCCCCCCCGAGAAGGTGGGCCGCGTGAGGGCCGGGAAGCCGGCGAGGAGGCGGGTGAATTCGTCCGCTGCCGGAAGCGTACAGATCAACGTGGCCGGAACCGAACCGTTCGGCAAGCCGCTTGGCAAGCCGCTCGTTGAGCTGCTCGACGAGCTGGGCAGCGCACAAGCGAGCGAGCTGAACGTCTCGGCCTGGACAAGACGTCTGCGCTTTACGTCGACCAGGAGCCCATTAGCGCACAGGAAGTCCGCGCCAAGCAGTGCCATGGGCACGTCGGCGGTGACGAACGTCCATCGGAAAACCTGCCCTCCGAACCGCAGAGAGAGGCAGCGTTTTCCGTACGTACGGATGGGCGTCCCATTCACGGCAAGCAGTGCGGCGTGCTTGTCTGACGTACCGGCGGGAACGACACTCACCTGCGCTCCCGTGTCGCACAGGTAACGGCGCCCGGATAAGTTGTCCGTTATGAACAGCAGGCCGCTCGAACGGCCGGCGCTCATCGCCACTATTGAGCGCCGGCCCGGGCGTTTCCCGACCTGTTGAAGGAGCATGGCGGATGACACTGCCGAGCCTCGTGGCCGAACTTGGCGTGGAACCAGCACCAGGTGGTGGAGCTGGAGGAGTGCGGCTGGCTCCGCCAGGCCGGTGGAGTTGGCGGTTTTCCCCACGGTGGCGGTTTTCACCGCGGCGGTGGGTGGGGCGTGGCGGCGGTCACGAGGTGCGTATCAGCGTGCTGCGTATGCTGTGTAAGCTGATGCTGTGGATCAGCATCATCAGCAGCATCAGCCTCGAGGTCCGTGACGGCCGCACCGACTCTCGCCCGCGTGTCTGAAGCCGCGAAGTACCTGTCCGCCTCGGCTGCCAATGCTCGGGGCTCCGTTAGCACAGTCCCGGCCAACGCGAGGCGAACCTGCGCTGGAAGTTGGCGACGGAAAAGCGCCCGGAATAGAGAACCGGGGGCTTCGTCGCCCAACAGTGACAGCATATGGTCCATTCGGACCAACGGGCGCGTGTCGCCGAGCTCGGGGAGATCCAGGAGGCGGTCGGCCCGTGCGTCGTCCGTGAGGCAGAACGTGGCTAGGAGTAGCCGCTTGAGTGCCTCGTACTTGTGGCCGTCCGGTGGGTGGCGAAGGACGGACACAACTCAAGCGGCCGTGCCGGGCCCGAGGGAGGCGACGACGTGGCAGTAGCGCGTGTCGTCGCCGGTGAGGCGCCGAAGCTGAAATTGGGCTTCGGCTTGGACGAACCAGACTTCGGCCTGGGCCTCCCAAAATTCGGGAAGTTTAATCGACATTGCGTTGTTGGCAATGGCATCGTGTGTGGAAGGATCGCTCCGGCAGATCCAACGTCGAGGGTCACCAGTAAAGCGCGGCGTTACGCGCGCTGCTTGCGAGCAAGGAGGAAGCGGACAAGCGGTAACTTATAAGCGTCTTTATTTCAGGAGCTCACTGTAACACTAGCGCGCTCCAGGCTGCGCGCCCCGTGTATATCCTCAGGCCACGCCTACCCCTCGGGCGTGGCCGCCGCCCACTTGGTGCGCGGAATGATGTCACCACGCCAGTGGGCTTTCGTGTCCGCCACAATGTCATAATTTAGGCACCAATGATGTCATCGTTAATAACACCTATTCCCTATGCGGAGTTCTACACAATGAGCTACGTTTCAATTTTTTCCATGTAGCGGTTTCAGAGAAATATAGGTGCAACGTTTTTCGATTTTTCCAAGATGGCGCCTTACCACGTGACCTATGACGTCTTAATTATCATTAAAAAATTATACAGGAGGAGGCGCTCCTATGATCACAATTTCGTGTCCTTCCGACTAACATTTGCAGATATATATTTTTTCATACTGATCAGATCAAGCGTTGTATTTGTTGAAATATGACATCATAATGAGGGCGCCGATGACATCATCATTAACATATCTTATTCCCATGGGGTGTACTTGACAATGAGCTTTGTTTCAATTTTTTTTATCATGGAGCGGTTTTGGAAATATAGAGGTGCAACTTTTTTCGATTTTTCCAAGATGACGCCCGACCACGTGACCTATGCCGTCATAATTATGAATAAAAAAATTCTACCGGAGGAGGCGCTCCTGCAGGTCACAATTTCGTGTCCTTCGGACTAACAGTTGCAGATAATTGTTTTTTCAAACCGATCAGATCAAGCGTTGTATTTGTTGAAATATGACATCATAATGAGGGCGCCGATGACATCATCATTAACATATCTTATTCCCATGGGGTGTACTTGACAATGAGCTTTGTTTCAATTTTTATCATGGAGCAGTTTTGGAAATATAGAGGTGCAACGTTTTTCGATTTTTCCAAGATGACGCCCTACCACGTAACCTATGACGTCATAATTACGAATAAAAAAATTGGAGGAATTGAATTTTAAAAATTGAATAAAAAAATTGAGTGAATAAAAATTGAATAAAAAAATTAAAAATACAGGTGGAGGCGGTCCTATGGTCAAATTTCATGTCAATCGGCCCAACAGTTGCCGAGAAAATGAATTTTAAAAATGCAGACACGCACGTATGTACGCAACCGAATGCCAAACCCTGCATTACGCTTCGCGAGCGCAGGGTATTGAACATCCTAAGGTGAAGTGAAGTATTAATATTCGGCACATATAAAGCACCATAACTGTGTGCGAGGATGCATTTGCTGCCATGCTGTTGGAAAGTTTTACTGGATGGATATACGACAAGAGGACTTGAGAATTGGAAAACGATATTGCGTTGTTGGCTTGTTGAGATGTAGCAAAGTACGGGTATTGTTTGTTGCTAGTGTGTGGATCATAAACCCCACAGCCCTCTGGTGTGTGAGATGCCGTCTTACAGCAATATACGCTTTGCTGCCACAGACCATTCATTATCCCAATGTGGTGCTGCAGAGAGGACACCTATAATTCACAAATCTCACATTTTTCCTCTTTCAAGATGGCTTCAAGGGGTTTCACAGATGTTATCATTTTCGAAGCTGCATCGAAGGTCTTGTAAGACAACAATCGGTTTACTTTGACGCCTCCTTCCATCCCAGTGGATTCCAATGGTGGTCGGGATATTGAGTGTAAGGTCAGGCGATTGTGTTGTCCATCTTCCCCAAAGGAATAACAGACAGATTCTCTCTGCAAGCAAATCGTTTTGGAACAAGCATCTCTTGCCAGAACCGTTTTCTTGTTGAAAGCTTCGATTTGCTTATTTCTATTCTTTTCATTGCTGCAGTTTCAGAGCAAATAGCTGGTTTCTTGCAACATTTATTTGAAAACACATTTACGCCCTTTTCAAATAACGAATATTTTTCACATTTTGAATCAAACTAAATTAATTCCGAATCATCAATCTATGTGTTTGTTCACATCCATGTCCTTGTGTTTCATGCTGGAGTACACGGAAGGATGGCCTAGAGGTATGCAGGTATGCACACTCGTCATCTAAGTTCCATCCAGCCTGGGTTCGAATCCCGATGACCAAGCTGTAAACTGTCATCATAGTATTTCACAGGCAAAATATACATTAATGTGTTTGCCGTCCATCAGATGGATGTGAAATCATAACTTCCTATGCAGCCCGTGGCTGCTGGTTGCATCATTGCTGGGAGCGCAGCTGCGCCACAAATGCAGTGCCTCCTGCTTCCAGTAAGCGGGCACTCATTTAGATCAAACTCAAGACCCTAACATGTTAAGCCAGCCACCTTAACCGTTAAGCCAACACCAGGCTTGTATTCGTATAAAAGAACTTGAAGAATTATTTTACAACTAATGATTACACAACATGAACTGGAGGAAAATTGCTCGAAGTGAAATTATATATATATATATATATATTTGATGTCTATTCCATCCGCAGTGTACTTTGAGTGTAAATAGTATACGGTATACCCAAATTACATACATGATACATACATCAGATGCCAAGGGTCTGTCCCTTGGAGGAGGTACAAGTTGTTATTGGAAGAATCAAGTTGATGTATGCACGTATAAAATGAGGGCGAAATCTTCAGGCTAGTGATTAAGCAAGATGGAGTTGTGCCTGACAACCGAGCAAGTAACGAATCTCGACCCTTCGGGGCTTCAGTGCAATTTTGGTAGCTCTGCGGGCGGCAAACTCACCACTTTATCATCGCAGGCGGTGGCCTGAGGGAGGTTCCTGACCATCGGAGCGGACAGTGTGGGCTGCGGGATGTTGGTTTGGTGGAACACGGGTAGGGGTGCAGGGAGGATGGATGGGGGGGTGGAGGAGAAGACTAGTAGGGCCAGACAAGTAGGATGCCAGAAGGATGGAATGGTGGAGGAGGAGGAAGCAAAGCTAGTAGACCCATGCACCACCCCAGATTTGGTGAGGTGATGCGTGCTCCAGAACTGCATAAGGTATGAGCACTTGTTGAGAATTTCTGAAACTGAATCCCAGGATTTGATATTACTTTTCACATTAAATCTGCTTGAAGACTATTACGACACACAAATGCGTGTGTGTGTGTGTGTGTGTGTGTGTGTATTGTCGTGTTCAGAGCGATTAACACCACCTATGAATGAATGGACATGTGTGTATGTGTATGTATTGTCATGTTCAGGGCGATTAACACCACCTATGAATGGATGGACAGAACAGACTTGAACTTCCTCAGACTCAGTTCAATTAATGACGATATTATGCTCGCACAGACCTGAGGAGACAGACGAGGCACCTTACCTCTCTTGTAAAACCAAGCGGGTTTATTCCCGAACAAATACCAACCAGGGAAGATTGACCCGATGGGGAGTTCAACAATGGGATTGGGGGAGGGGAAAACAGAGAAACATGTAATAAGTAATCAATCAGTAACTATTTACAATGAAGTAAAATAAATCCTATAAAAACTAAGGCACCTCACTCCAGTCACAATCACAGATGGGAAAGGGACAAAACCGGGTGACTTGTCTCTGGTGGTGGTGGTAACGTAGGATGGTCGTGGAGCAGCCACGAGCAGGCAATGAGAAGATGATGGGCAGGACAATGAGGAGACAGCAGGAAAACAAAGAGGTGATGAAGAGAAGAGCAAGACGATGAACAGGCAGCAGGCAGACGGACACAGACACAGGGTGAAGGCAGACAGGCAGGACGATCTCCTTTAAGCTCTCCTCACTCCCAATTCTCCTTAGATCTCACTCTGTAACCTTCACACAACAGTGAGCGCTCAAGTGCACCCAACCAAGAGCTACTGGCTCCTCCCCTTTATCCTAAGATCCCTCGCAATCATTACCTGCCCTTATCAGCTCTCTCTGCTTCTCAGAACTAGCACAAGCCTCTTGCGCCTTTTGTCAGCTCCTCCATTGTCTCCCTTGACATCCCTATGCCCTTTGATGAGTTGGGCTCGACCCCTTATATCTTTGCTCTTCTCTGTTCTTAGAACTCTCTCACCCGGTGCATCCGGTAGATGTTTAGAGGGAGGTTTTACACACTGTTCCTTCACTTTATCCCTCGCTATCTATTACAAATCACCACCCTCCATATGGTGCACATTCAAACAGACAATCCTTAAGCTGACGGTGTCCCCACTTCATACATAGAGATTGGCTTCCTACTTGCACCTGGACCAAATATGTATATGTATATATGCCATAAAATCATGTCTTTTGACATGAGTGGCCGGGATGAAGCCTCCTGGTTGGAGGTGACCCTATGGTCTGTGCATGTGCGGGACTTGCGTCCATTGGAGATCGGGTGGGGGCTCTGGTCAAGCTCCACGCATTTTGATTCTTAGCTTCACCCGATTGCACTGTGCCTTCTGCTTTTTGTTTGCATTGGCCGGAACAATTGTCTGGGTAGCAGACAGGATTTCATTCTTTGCAGATCATGTGTTGTTTACCGTGCGAGATATAATCCGTGACGAATGCTCATCATTAAACCCAGATGGAACACATTGCTTATATAATTGCGAATTGTTTCATCGCTTATTGGCGAATCGTCAGTGACAGTGCAGACAGTAACGCATACAATCGAGGCTCCCAAGCATGCACCATGTGAAAACGTCAAGTAGTCAAACTACAAATGAAAAACAAAGACCACCCTTATCTCTCACATGTGAATGGAGGGAATAACCAATCAGCAATCATCAATTACCCCAGGTGGTTAAGATTATGGAAATAAATAGACTCCTCCCATGCTCTTCTCGCCGAAGAAAGCTGCATAACTGCACCATGGTACACGTTTGGCACCATGGTGCCTAACTCAACCCTGACGATGCCACAGCCTATGATAGGTGTCATTGCCCCTGTGGCCAATTAAAGGCAGTCTTTCTAACCTATAAATTTTGTTCCAGCCTCCAACACTTTATTCTAACACTACTGGATTAATAATGGAGTCACTGGCCCCAGTGTCCACCACAGCTTCACAAATTTCCCTCTATTTTACATCTAACCCTCAGATTACCCGTGCTAATCTTTCCGCAATACACAATTTTCACCAAAGAATGTGGCTTCTCCACACACTCACCGGCCGAGTAAGGCACCGTATGCTCGGCCCGTCCTAAGTTTCCCGGACAGCCTGCAGCGGCCGCCGGACACACCCTAGGCGGTGGCCCCCTCTCTGTCCATTTGGAGGCACTCTCCTCTCTGTGCTGTGAGACATGGCGGGAGGTCTGCGCATGGGTGGGTTCCAGAAGTACCGCTGCATGTGTCCTCTTCTCCCGCACCTAAAACAACTCCCCATAAACTGACCCCTCAGGGACCTGAATGGGCCACCCTCCCCCCCCACCCCCCCCCCCCCCCGCTCCTGGCCCGTCCCTTGCCAGAATTGGGGCACCCTGGTGGCAAGCCTGGACCACACTGCTGTGACCCATCCCCTGCAAATTTAACCCTAGTCAAACTTACAGCTCCTGGCTGATTGCCCTTGACATTCGGGTAATGCCCGGTTCTTTCTGCTTCTCTTCCTGATCCTCCACTTGCCGTACTGTAACCGCTGTCCTTTCAGGTGCATGGTGCATTGGTGCAACCTCCTCAAAAAGGTCAACCTCGCCACGCACTCAGCCACCCAGTGCACAGTGGTTGGATCCTGCAACTCTTCCAGAGTTTGGATTTCAGGGTCAGGAAGAGCAGCCATAAATTTTTTTAATGCCACACATTCCCATGCCTGTGCTGGCAGGTCCCTATACATAATCCTCACATATTGGTAAATATCCTGGGCCCGATCCTGAAACGTTTCGCCATAGTTTAGCCAGCAATGCTGCAGCTGAGCCTGTACCAGACGACACTTTGCAGCTGTCTCTGTGTCGCAAATGCAAGCTCTGTTCAATGCTCCTTCTGGGACCACATTGAAAACGTCTGTGGTGTCCCATTGAGTCAGGACACATATTCAAATTGCATCAGCAAAGCCTCTAAGCTCCCTGACCCATCACAATTTACTAGGAGGATAGTCTTACCACTTTTCCCCCCGACTCCCCCATAAATCATCCACGCGGCTGTATACTCAATTTCGACTCTGACTTTGCAACTAGACTGGATGGCATTACATGTCCCAAAAACTTGTTCTGCTGATCTTGCACACCCCCTCTCTGCTCTTTTCACCCTCCCATTTGTCCTCAGTCATCTTCCATCTGCTTGGAAATCCACGGAACTCGCTGCATTACATAAAATGGTGCATAAAAACAGATCCCCATAACTACAGACCTATCAGCCTACTTACAATCATCAGCAAGGTCATGGAATCCATCATCACAATTGATATGAAATCCTTCCTTTTCTCCAACAACCTCATCTCAGATCACAAATTTGGTTTCAGACCAGGTCACTCCACGTTGGACATGCTGCTTCTACTCACCCAACAATGGATTATACTCACCCAACAATGGCCCTCAATGCCAGATATGAGATCAGGGCCGTTTCTCTTGACATACTTTGTGCTTTTGATACAGTCTGGCATCCTGCCTTGCTCTTCAAACTCTCTGCTTATGGCATCCAAGGCCAACTTCAAACATGGCTCACTGACTTACTCGACTCTTGTATCCGATGTATGGCTCTCAACAGAATCCTTTCACCTCCTTTCCCTGTCAAGGCTTGAGTGCCCCAAGGCAGTGTTCTGGGCCCAGTTCTATTCCTGATCTTCATCAATGATTTCTCTGACTCTCTGGAAAATTCCCTTTATCTATTTGCTGAAGACTCCACCCGTTGCCATGACATCCCTCACCCTAGAGACAGGCAAGCTGCAGCCTCTTCCCTCTTTTCAGGCTTTGAAAAAAATCACAAGCTGGTCAAACACTTGGAATATGTCTTTCAATGTTGACAGTTCACTCTATCACTCTCTATCAATCACTCTCTTAGTCTCCATCACTCTCTAGCTCTCTCTCTCTCTCTCTCTGAAAGGACTGTCTGGCAACCCCCCATCCCTCCATCTATTTTCTTAACAATCCTCTTGAGGAATTTCAATCATTCAAACCTCTGGGCTATCAAACATGATCTTTCTTGGGAAAACCACATTTCAAAGTTGTCGGGTATCCTACATCATACAAAGACCTTCCTTGACACAACTGAACTTTTATCCAACTACAAGACCTTCATCTGCAGCTTGATGGAGTACTGCTCTACCCTCTGGGATGGCTCACCTGCCTCACATATTGTTCAGCTTAATGCCGTGGAAACCAAGGCAAGATCATTGGAGTCTCCAGTGATAAAGCAGAGTCTATGGGCTTATCTTGAGATCTCGCGAGATCTTGGAGACGGCGGCAGGGATTTTCGAAGCTCCACACGGTCTCCACGTTTTTCGAAGTTAAGTCTGTTCACAATTGTATTTTGTCGAAACTGTATTTATCTTTCGGTGTGTGAAGTTATTGTGTGCAACTTTGGTTGTTTCTCGGTGTTTATCTTTCATAAATTGATCGTCTGTTTGCCGTGTCGTGTCTTGAGGCCTTGTACAGTGTGCACTGTACAACCTTGAGGCTTTGTTTTTCTCTCAGTGGTCCGTCGTTTGTGATCCAATAACTTTCGTTCTCTGTATTCCCAGTCTTTTCACCCATAGCCTACTTCCTTGTGTAAATCTCAACTCAAAAAAAAAAACAAAAAAAAAAAAACATTTCTTTCTCTGTTCTCATTCGTTTATTCATTCTTATTCGTTCGTTCGTTCTTCGACCACGTGTTTCTCCCCCATTTCCCCAGATAGTTTTCACTCATTAACCTTCAATGTTTACACTTTCCCCTCAAGTTATGTATTCCGTCATATTTTATAACACCTTTTTCTTCTTCTTCTTTAAAAGGCTGCTTTCGACTTGCTCACCAAATCAATTCATCCCAAAAAAAAAATCCATCTCCTATAGTGCCTTTTTTCTACATTCCCTAAACTCTCCTGCACTCCATCCTCCATCCAGCGTCCTTAAACGTATTTTTAACTCGAAGGTCACAAGAAACTCATTTTGCAATAAATGTTCGTTTCCCATAAATCGTACACTTTCAAAAATCCAATCTCACCCCTCCCCTCCAAATCTTCCCCATAACCCCTCCCCTCCAAATCTTCCCCATCACCCCTCCCCTCCAAATCTTCCCCATCACCCATCCCTTTCAAATCTCCCCCCTTGCCCCCTCCCTCCTAAACTACCCCCTCACCCCTCCCCGCCAAGACGCCCCCTCGCCCCTCCCCTCCTAGACTCCTGCCTCACCCCTCCCCTCCAAATCTCCCCCATATCCCATCCCTTTCAAATCCCTCGCCTTGTCCCTTCCCTCCCAAACTCCCCCCTCACCCCTCCCCTTCAAATCTCCCCACCCTCATTGCTTCTCAATTTCCCCCCTCTCACTCCCCCTCCTCAAAGCGTCCTCCCCGCTTCTTCCCCCTTCAAACTCTCACCTCCAT
Source organism: Myxine glutinosa (assembly GCF_964187855.1). Lineage (NCBI taxonomy): Eukaryota > Metazoa > Chordata > Myxini > Myxiniformes > Myxinidae > Myxine > Myxine glutinosa. The sequence continues at coordinate 79,052,944 of NC_136262.1, forward strand.
CTCCCCCAACCTTCTGCCTCGCTCTTACCCCCCCTCAAATAACACCTCATTGTGGCTCACCCAATCACCATCAAACCTTTTGTCCGCCCCATCCTTCCCTTTCTCCGAGCTATTCTGAAATCTCTGACACACCTTCAACAGCTCTCCCTACCTCTTCCACCTCTTCCACATCTTACCCTACCCCTCCTCCCCCCTGTTCTGTATCTGATGCTCCCCCTTCCTCTTCATTAACGGTATGGACCTCAAACATCCGGGGCCTTCGTTCAAACTTAACTGATCTCTCCATACAGGTTGCTTCTGTCAAACCAGACGTGATCTGCTTAACAGAAACTTTCCTCCTTTATGATGTCTCTGATTCCATAGTATCTCTCCCGGGCTACTCCCTCCTCCGGTATGATAGACCTGAGCCTCGTCCTGGAGGCGGGGTTGCTATCTTTATCAAAAACTCTCTTCCTCACTCGCCCTGCACTGCACTCTCTCCACCTCACCCCCAGGAATACCTCTGGCTACGGCTTCCCCTTCGCTCCCACCTCTTGTTCATATGTGTGTTGTACCGTCCACCAAACAGTGATGACTCCATCTACATCTCGCTGTCTGATGATATGGACCAACTTCTATCTACTCATCCCAACTCTCTCTTCCTCATATGTGGTGATTTCAACTGTCATCATGCCAGTTGGCTGGGTGTGGGTACCTCTCTCACCAGCCATGGCTCCTCAGCAAAGGACTTCTGCGACTCACTGGGACTGACACAATCTGTCAATTTCCCGACCCGGATCTCAGTCAACGGAACATCTTCTCTTCTGGACTTGGTTATGACTAACTTCCCTGAAAATGTCTGCTGCTCTTCTTCTGCTCCGATCGGATCATCTGATCATGTCCTTGTTAAAGTGGACATCTCTCTGACCATCCTCAGGGAGCCTGCTCAGCGTCGACGAGTCTGGCATTTCACTCAGGCCAACTGGCACGGTCTTCAAGCAGCCATCAATCATCTGGACTGGTCTCCCATCTCTACCACCTCTGACATCAACTCATCCTGGGAATTCTTCCAAAGTAAATTGCTCTCTCTCATGCACAGATTTATCCCATCTCGTCTTCAGTTGTCATACCCTTCCTCCCGTCCATGGTACACGGAATCTTGTGGTGAGGCTGTTGCCCAGAAACAACTTGCCTTCGTCTCCTGGAAAGCAAATCCAACGGAAGGAAATCTCATTTCCTTTCACAAAGCCCGAAACAAGTGTGTGTCCACCCTCAGGAGAGCCAGGAAAGAATATCTCTCCGTTCTCAAGACCGAACTCTCTTATCTGTCTCCCTCTTCCAAATCCTGGTGGCGTCTGGTCAAATCCGTTTCTGGTGTTTGTTCCCCCTCCATCCCCTCCCTTACCTCAAACGGCTACACAGCTGACTCCGCACGTGAAAAAGCTGAATGCCTCAACTCTGTGTTTGCCTCTAAATCTTGTGTCCCAAACCCATCCCTCTCTGTACCCACCATACCCAGTCGTACCCTGCTGCTCCTGGACTCCGTGTCCTTTCCTCCTGACAAGGTGGAAAAGTTTCTGTCAACCCTCGACTCTGATTCTGCAACTGGACCCGACGGCATCAGCCCACGGGTCCTAAAATCCTGCTCTGCTGCTCTATCTCACCCTCTCTCTGTTCTCTTCACCCTCTCTTTTGCTCAAGGTCAACTGCCATCTGCTTGGAAATCAGCCAACATCACCGCTTTGCACAAAAAAGGTGCAAAAACAGATCCTAGCAACTACAGACCAATCAGCCTTCTCCCAATTATCAGCAAAGTCATGGAATCCATCATTGCTTCTGATATGAAATCTTTCCTCTTCTCCAATGGCTTGATCTCTGATCATCAATTTGGTTTCAGACCAGGTCACTCTACTCTGGACATGCTGCTTCTGCTGTCTCAACAATGGATGGAGGTCCTCAATGCCAAACAGGAAATTAGAGCTGTCTCCCTCGACATATCACGTGCCTTCGACACGGTCTGGCACCCCGCTCTGCTCACCAAACTCTCCTCCTTTGGTATCCATGGAAATCTCCACGCATGGCTGGCGGACTTCCTCTCTAGTCGTCGTCAACGTGTGGCCCTGAATGGGTTTCTCTCATCTCCTCTTCCTGTTCAGGCTGGAGTTCCCCAAGGCAGTGTTCTGGGCCCCGTGCTTTTTCTGGTCTTCATCAATGATCTCTCTGACTCTCTCGAAAATCCTCTCTATCTCTTTGCTGATGACTCCACTCTCTGCCGCTCCATTCCTCTTCCCTCAGATCGGCAGTCTGCTGCCTCCTCACTCTCTGAAGACCTGGACAAAATCACAGACTGGTCAAACAAGTGGAACATGTCTTTCAATCCTGACAAATCTCACACTCTTACTATGTCTCTCCGAAAAGATCGACTGGGCAACCCTCCCATCTACTTTCTCAACAATCCTCTCCAAGAAGTTCTGTCGCTCAAGATTTTGGGTCTCACTATCTGCCATGATCTTTCTTGGGAAAACCACATTTCCAAGCTGGCCTCCAAAGCCAGTCGCCGACTGGGCATCCTCCGTCGTGCGAAGTCCTTCCTCGGCACACCTGAGCTCCTCACCACATACAAGGCTTTCATCCGCAGCTCAATGGAATACTGTTCTCCCCTATGGGCCGGTGCTCCTGCCTCACACCTAGCTCGGCTTCACGCTGTTGAAACCAAAGCTTTCAGAATTATTGGAATCTCCCGCGATGAAGCTATCTCTGAGGGCCTTTCACTCACTCACCGCAGGCAGGTAGGTGGTCTTTCTGTCTTCTACCGACTCCTCTCCGGCCTTGCACCCCCAGCTCTCTCTGTGCTCTGTCCCCCAAATATTCCTACAGGTCGCACAAGATCTGCCAGCAACCCTCTGATGGTTAAACTGCCGAAATCTCGGCTCTCCGCTCACCTTCACTCTTTCATTCCTCTTTTCTCCCGCCTCTGGAACAAACTACCTCACTCCCTTCAATCCCACTCCTCCCTCCAGGTCTTTAAAACAGCTGTTCATCACCATCTCTTATCTTCCCCCATCCAAAACCTTGATCTTTTCTACCCCCGCTAATTCACCCCAGATCCACCTTGTTTGAAATTCCAACTTCTTTCCTGGAAGTCCTGGCAGTGTCCATATGTTTTATACCTCTCCCACCGCCCCCTTCCCATGCCCCCCCCCCCCCCCAAAGCCCTCGCCCTCTCTCAGATCTCTCGATGTCTCCATGTCTCTCGGTCCCTGCTCTCAAATGTTGTGTTTGTGTCCTTCCCCCTCTCCCCCCATCTTGTCTACCGCTCCCTATGTTATATGTTTTATGTGTCGGTTTGTCTTTCTGTGTGATTAATGTTCGCTCTTTCACGAGCCTCGATCTTGTATACAAAAAAAAAAAAATAAAAAAAAAAAAATAATAATAATCACTTCGCCATAGCAGACAGGTAGGTGGTCTCTCTGTCTTATACCACCTCCTTTCTAGTCTTGCACCCTCTGCTCTTTACACCAAAACACAAGGTAATGCAACATGAGGGGCGCGGGAGAGCCAGCAGAGCAAGCTCGTCCCTAACCGTTCGTACCCCCCCCCCCCCCCCATGTCAGCTTACACTACCCTTGCCCTTCCCTATATTTACAATTTACAATTCCGTCTCTACGTCCTGTCTCTCATATCCCCCTCTACTCCGAATTCGTCTTCCAATCCCTCCCAGGAAGGAAGAGATGGAACCAATACATTGTCTCATCACGTCGAGATGCGTCTTACTCACTCAAATCATTTACAAAGCCTTGGTGCTGGTGTGGAGTTTTGTCATCTTGGTGAATGAATGTGGATGGTGCGAAGGGCTTTCCTCATCCTAGCTACATTAGTTGACATTAACTTTTAAAGTAACCCGGGGTCATGCCCTGCCAATCGGCATCTTTAAACTACAGACTTGGCATTTAATATGGAATATTTTTTTTTTCTTGACTTGGGTTTACTTTCTTAACTCAGTATATCAATCTGGTAAGTTTCTTTTACACTTTGGTGATTTATTTGTTAAAAGAACCATGTCACTGATTGTCTGTCGCAGCAAGAAGTCAACAACAGGATTATATCACAGGTGGCGTGGCAAAATGTACGGACAGGTGCATTTGATGATTGGCTTCACAGTCGGGTATACAAGGGTTGTTGCGTTCTGTATTAGTGGAAAACAACTGCTGCACGTCTCCAAAAGTTATTGCCGCTTCCTCTGGAGATGGTCTGTCAACTCGACAATGCTGTTTGTCATGGAGTGGTGGCTTTACGAAATTACGGCATGAAATAGCGTGCTATTGCTCGGCAGTATGGCATCACTCAAGGTCAGGTGTCAAAGATCCTGAAACGAAATGTTCAGAGGGGTGTCCCTACTCCAATAACGAGGCCAGGACGTCCCCGCAGAACCACAAGGAGGGATGATCGCCAGCTGCACCGGTTAGTCCGCAATGGCCGTACCAAGTCAGCTCATCGGCTTAGGGCTGAGTGGCAGCAACTGACAAATGTTCCTGTATCCAGAAGGCTAGTCAACCAACGACTGGTTCAAGCAGGCTATTGTGCCAGGCGTCCCCTGAGAAAGCCACGCCTGACCAGACAACACCGCCAGCGCCGATTGCAGTGGGCCAGAGAGCACCGTCAATGGCAGCCAGGACACTGGAATCACGTGATCTTCAGTGACGAGTCTAGATTTCTGGTCTATCGTCAAGATGGCCATGTCCGAGTGTGCAGACAAGTGCATGAAGCCTACAACAAAGATTGTATAGTGCCAAGAGTCCAAGCGGGAGGTGGTTGGGTGACCGTTTGGGCTGCTTTTCATGCAGGGGGCAAAACTGACCTGGTTCTGAATGGAAACCTGAACCAGTTCAAGTACAGGGCCATTCTGGAAGAAACATTGCTTCCATTTGCTCGTGCAGCCTTTCGAGAAAACTTTGTCTTCCAAGATGACAATGCATGGCCTCATCGTGCTCGCATGATCCAACACTTTCTTGCTGACCGTGGTGTAGTGCATATGGAGTGGCCTGCGATGTCCCCAGATATGAATCCGATGGAGAACTTGTGGGCAGAATTAAAGCATCAAATCGACCACTTGGACCAGCAGCCGACCTCTGTGCGTGAATTGCAGCAGGCTATTGTCACTGCATGGCAAGCGATTCCTGTCAAAACCTTAGCAAATCTCGTGAACAGCATGCCTCGACGTGTACATGCTCTCTTGAATGCTCGTGGGGGTTACACGAAGTACTGAACTGTAATTTTACTGTCCGTAATCCCAGTCGTAATTTAACTTTTGTTTTTGTTAAAAAAATTTTGGCTAATGTGCAAAATAAAGAGATACTTCTGGAAAACGTACAGAGGTTTAACACAGTACTGTCCATGAATTGAGTTCGATATCAGTTTACATCACTTTCAAGGATCAATTTATTTGTTTCGAAATGTCAAATGTGGTTTTTGTTTCTTTTAAAGGTCACATTAACAAAATCTAGAATAATTTCAACATAATTCCAATGAACTTTTGGTTCTAAGACATCTTGAAAAGTAAGTTCACCCCCACAAAAAAAATATTCCATATTAAATGCCAAGTCTGTATGTGGTTCTAAAAACCTGATTCCCATTGACCACCTGGTGCCTTCCAAATTTGAGTCTCACTCCCCAATTTTTCTCACTGTGCCTTTCCACAATTTTGGGGCTGGGTCATGTGGCTCCACTAGCAGGTCTACCTACCTGCGCACCTCCGCCACTGAAGTCGCCACCCGAGCTTACCTTGCTCCTTGCGACTCCCTAAATTGGGTAGGCCCCTCCTGGCTCTCTCACCCCTGATACCCTCCTCGGCATTGGGCTACCCGGGTCCTTTCCTAGGATCCTCGGGCCCCACTGAACACTACTCACAACTCCAACTGGCTCCCAGAGCCTACCTGCGGCCTCACCTGGCCGACAAACTACCAGTGGCGGAGTGCTCCAATAACCAAACGCACCAACAAAGCCCACATGCCCAGCCATTTCATAGACTCATGCATCCAACCAAGCACTTCATTGCCACTACCTGCACCGTAGGTGTCAATATCCAAACAATTTACCTAAACCCTCTACCTGACTTTAAACTACCCACCTGGGTATTCGTGAAGGGGTCCATCTTCCCCCATTCACTCCTTCGCACCATGCATTCCACACCTTATATCTCCCACCAAGCATTCCACACCAAATATTCTCATGCACACCAAGTTCTCTTGCACACCTCTTGTGCTCACACACCTGTTCCCCACTTGCACACCATGCAAGTCAAATCACTTCAACAAACTCCATTCGTCCTCAATACACCACTTCTGGTGATTCCCAACCAATTGTCATTTGCTCAAGCTCAATACACACAGTGATTCCCATTCAATTCCTCATTTGCTCAAGCTCAATACACAGAGTGATTCTCATTCAATTCCTCATTTGCTCAAGCTCAATACACACAGTGATTCTCATCCACACAGCATCATCTAACTAGCTGCTTTTCACCCTAATACTCGTGCTTCCCCGTCTTCCCTTACACTAAGCACTCCCTCGTCATTAACATCCAGCCTAATCTCTCTACGTCCCCTCTACCTGTACCATGTCCCTAATTAAATCTTGTCATCTACTGTCATTTCTAAATCCCTAGCAATTATCCTAGCCCACCCTCGGCTAGTTTACACTGCCACCCCATAATCTAGTGCTGATGTGCCCTGATAAGATCGTGTGAGGAATGGTGAAACCACCACTCCCCAAAGCCGGGCACCATTCGCCAACACCATTGCTATACGTCCACTCCACTTGAGCCTCTTCGGGTGGAAATACATTGTCGTCACTGCTCGGCTTCGAAAAGCCGAGCGATGCATGCGGGTGGTTGGTCGCCTGTTGGTTGGGTCCATCCGGCATTTTCGATTCAGGGGAGGAGGCTTTGTTGGGCCAAGGTTCAAGGCACCATCTCTACATGGAGCCTTTCGGTCCCATGCACGATGGCCCAACCGCCCATGGTCGGAGCACCGCGGCCGCCAGGGGGCGTGGCTCCGACCCCTCCTACCCCCTCTCGAACCGTGCCGATCGCCTTTCCCGCGAAGGCGCGGCACCGACCATACAGGGCGGGGTTTGGCCCGAATCGTGCACGGCGCTCCTTGCAAGAGCACCGCGGCAACGATCCCCGCCGGCTCCCACAGCACACAAAGCACCCCGCGCACCGAGGACTCGCGTCGGCTATCCGTCGGCCGAAACGCTGCCCCGGTCTGCATCGATGCTTGGATCACATTCTCACATCCACAAGCGACGCTTTTCTCACTCGCACATCCCATACACTCCGTTAACTCTGCCACCGCACGCTCTCGTGCACAGTCCTCCGCTCCACACTCAGGTGCACACCACTCAGGTGCACTCATTCCTTCCACACACTCCATTACTACACACTCTCGCGCACATTCTTGCGCACCCCTACCATTCACACCCTCCGTTACATCCTCTGTAACAACCATGGGTGTGCACTCCTGCATACACCCACTCAGCGCACACCTACCCCCGGGTGTGCAATCTCCTGCAGCACAACCAATCACGCGCTTTGGTGTGCTTCTTCGCACACTCTCCACAACCAACTCACACTCTGTGTCGCACTCACTCTCACTTCCACACTCTGTATCACACTCCGTTCCACACTCTGTTTCACACTTGCGCTCCGGCGCCGTTCGCACACGTGCGCCATTTGCTCTCACACAGCGCACCACGGACCTCCCACAAGCGCCCGGGTGACGTCGGGATCCCAAGCGCGAAAAATGCTTACGCGCCAAACCTTTTCGCACCATATACAGCCCTGCTTACCTTCGGGATCCTTTTCTCCTCACGTAGCTGCAAACGTTCATTGGGGTTAGCAAGTACGGCATCATGATGCGAACACAGACTTTGCGCAATTTCCATCTTTTCCTCCGATTTGATTTCTGCTTCTGCCGTCTCCTTAACCCCGATTGCAACTATAATTTCTTTTATTTCAATTTATTTTTCCTCATTCAGCTCGACGACTGCTGGCGCACATAAAATAAGATTTTCCAATTCAGCGGCCGTCGGCTTTTCCATACCCCGAGTCGCGATTTCTACCCCGGTCCACCCGGATGTGCTTGGTTCCACCTCGCCTTCCCCGCGCTCCTCAAGTCGCGCTACCTCGTTGCGTACCAAAGTACCTTTCCCGCTTGACCTGTGGTCAATGTCTCTCCCAATTTTTTTTTATGTGGCCACCCATTCTGTTTTCAAACCCCGTTAACCCATCCTTCATTCCTTTCATTTGATTTTCTCGGGTGGCCATCCTGTTTTCCAACCCCGTTAACCCCTCATTCATTTCTCCCATGTGGCTACCCACATCCTTCAATTGGCTGCCCAATTTGCTTTCTAATCCCCCCAATTTGCTTTCTAATCCCCCAATTTGATTTCCCAATTGCTTCCCCATTCTGTTTTCCAAATGATTTAACCCATCTTTCATTTGGCCACCCATTTCCTTCATTTGGCCCCTCATTTCCTTCATTTGGCCCTCCATTTTGTTCATTTGGCCCTCCATTTTGTCCCCCCCCCGCCCCCCTCAGTTCTCTGGATGCCTGTATTTGCGCCATGAATTGCGCCATGAAGGCTTGCATGTCGACCACCCCCATTTGCGCAGCGGGCACGGCCCTCGTCGCCATGTGCGAGGCGCCGCCATTTTATCCGCCCGCAATCCCCGCTACCGCACCCTCATTGCTTTCCTCCTCCATCTCTCCCACTTCTTCCCTGGGGTCCTGGGTTGACTCTAAACCTTCCTCTACCCCCTCCGGCATCCGATCGCCTTGATTATCCATGGCACGATTCAAAATTTAGATCTTTTAATAAAATTTCGGCCGCTCGAAATTTTAACCAAATTTTTTAAGATGGTAGAAAATTTGGTTCGGGTCCAATCCCACTCTCAGACACCAATTGTTGCGGATTCGGGGGTCGGCGCTCCCCTTATCAAGGGGGTGGGGGGGGGAGGTTTAATCCCCTTGTCTTTTAAGCTGGCCGTCCGAGTCCTGGAACTATCCCGCTTCTTCGAGGGGTGAGATTGGCCGAGGTGATTGGTCAAGGGAGACCCGTACACCCCCGCCAATCTCTCCACGAAGCCAGTGGAAAGCTTCGCCCGAACCCCGGATGAGATGGTTCTTGCCGAGCTGTGTAGCAATCCGGAATCCGCGCCGTTTAGCAAAGACTAACCCAATCCTGAGCGCTGGCCAAATCGTGCCACAGGTGTTCAATGATGGAAAAGACAAGGACGATCGGACGAGGAAGAAGAAGCCAAAGTAAGGAAGAACAAATATTTATTATTACTATACAACCAAAGAAGAAAGAAAAGAAATGGAATAAAAGTAATTTACAGGGAAAGATGGACACAGAGCAACTAATTCTTATACAAACTTACTTAAAACCCCAGACAAGACAAACAAGACAAACTCATGTACACGAATGGATGGAATGGCAGGGATGGTATGGGAAGGGAGAGAAGAGTCCAGGCAGTTGGTAGCGTCTAGGTCCGGCTTCAGCTCACGGTCTACGCTCTGGGGTCGAGGCGAAAAACCCGGCAAACAGCCGGCAGCTTCAGCCGGCAGCTCCACGTATTCGGCTTCACCGGCAGCGTTCTCCGCCTCCTGCGTCTGTGAAACTCCATCGACACCCACGGGACTCTTGTACGGTTTCTCTCCCTGCGGACTCTCACTCGTCTCAAGCACCTCCCTCCACAAAATTGAGGTGGGGGTTTCCCGCACTGGGTTTTATAGGCCCCACTTTAGAATCTTCTTGAACCTCCTCGATGTTTCTTTCTCCGCCCTCTCAAGCCAAACCCACTCCTTCTCGGTTGGTTGATCGGGGCTGGCTCACTCCTCCTCCTGATGACGAGGTGGGGCCATGCCCTTCTTCCCCGAGTTAGAGCACATGGCATGGTGGCGAATGCAGTTGGTAATGGGGCAATGCAGTTGGAAATGGAGCAATTCAGTTGGAAATGGAAGCATGAAGTTGGAAATGGAGCAATTCAGTTGGAAATGGAGGCATGCAATTGGAAATGGAGCAATTCAGTTGGAAATGGAGGCATGCAATTGGAAATGGAGCAATCAGTTGGAAAGGGAGCAATGCGGTTGGCAATGGAGGTTTTGGGCAATTGAAAGGGGATCTACCTTATTTGATTTGGTGCATCGCAATGAACTAGTGGAAAAACAGAGCCTTATACTGACATATAATAATGAGATAACTATTGAGGGAAGCCTACTATTTGCTACGTGATGCGATGGACTAACTAAGGTGCAAACAATTAACAGCCAATTAAGGGGAAATGTACACGGGGAGTTATTGGGGATTTTAATGCTAAATTTGATAAAGTGAAGGTTCTAAAAACCACAACACAGCACCCTCATTCCTCACGGCACGTCTCGGGCTGACAAAACTTTAACTTAGTGTGACACACAGGTGTAATTCCCTCTACAATTAAGCTGACCCTGAGTGCTACAATTTTAAAACACAAATAAATATGTCCCGCTGTTGCGCTGCACCCTGCCTAACCGATTCACACCCACAGAATAACCGAATTACGGAATGGTTTTCAAACTAAACATGAACGGTGGGGAGCATTATTTACAAGTTAGACTATTTCATTATTTACAAAACGCAACCAAGGACCTGTGATTTCTTTTGGGAACAAAAAGAAAATCCTGTGGGAGGGAGGATAGAGACAGCATGCACTGCATCGATGCACCAGCACTAATAAACACCAAAGCACCATAAAGCACCATCTGGTGCACAGTCATCACATTGGTTATTAATAAACGATGAAGTCTTCTCAGCTGGGCCGATGTTCTTGGCTGCTGGGCCGATGTTCTTGATGTTCTTTGCTTGCGGCCTATTTGAAAATAAAAAGGGCACACAACGCGTCCGCTTTTCTCTTAATTACGGCCAGCAGGGGCCAACTATGGGTGGTTCACCTGTGGGCTTGGTGCCACCTCACCGAGGTCTGCAAGCAAGATCTCCCTTGGGCCATCGTGGCCGGTCCCAGCAGAGGGGCTAGGCCCCAACACGTGGGGTCCATCAGTGGTGCTTGGCCACAGTACCGTGGTCCATATGGTGGTGCTCGGCCACAACAACGTGGTCCATAAGTGGTGCATCGATGCAGGCAGCTAGTTGCGGGGATTCGGGCACACAGGCGGGGATTCGGGCACACAGACGCGGCCTCCCGCACGCTCCACCTCAGTGCCCAGAGAGCACGATCCATGGGTCGGGGAAGGAAAACAAAGCAGAATTAGCGAGGCAAGGGCGCAAGGGTACACATCAATCAAGGCAATGCAGACCGAGGTGCGCACGGAGAGCGAAGTGATGAAAGCTCGTCCCTACCGTACGTCACCCCCCCTGTCACCTACTCCACCCTTGCCCTTACCCATATTTATAACAATGTACAATTCGTCTCTAGCATCACGTCTTCCCCATATCTCCCCTAATTCAAATTCGTACCAATCCCTCTAACCAAATTTGCCGTCACCAATTCGTCATCAATCCCTCTTACCAAATTTGCCATTAATTCAAATTTCTCATCAATTCCTCTTAAGGAGGAAGAGACGGAACAACCAGTACAATGTCACACCCACGTCATGATGCGTCTCACATTCCCAAAACATCTGCACAGAAAAATAATCAAAACATGGCATGGTGTGGAGTTTCGTCACCTCAGGTGAGTGGATGCAGATGGTGCGAGGAGATTTCAATCCTATCTACCTTCTAAATGACTTTAACACACTTTACACTACCCGGGGTCTTTCCCTGCCAATCCCTTGGCTATCTTACTCTATGCGGTTCTAAAAACCCATTCCCATTGACCAAACTGTGGTGCTCATCAATATGGGGTCTCACTCCCCCGATTCAACTCCCTGTGCCTTTGCACAATTTCAGGGCTGAGTCGTGTGGCTCCCCTAACAGGTCTACTTACCTGTGCGCCTCCGCCACTGAAGTTGCCACCCGAGCTTACCTAGCTCCTCACCCTACCTATCTACCTGAGGAAGGCCCTCCATGGCGCTTACCCCCTCGGTGGCCTCTCTGGCACTGGGCTACCCGGGTCCTTCCTCTGGATCCTCGGGCCCCCATTGAACTCTACCGGCTCCCAGAGCCCACCTGCGGCCTCACCTGGCCGACATCCTCACAGTGGTGGAGTGCCCAAACCAACGACACACATTAACAGGCTACACGCCCAGCCATTTCCACAACACTAATGCAGCCATCCAATCACCATTCTTCCACACGCACCACAGATGCCAATATCCAACCACAATTTACCTATACCCTCCACCTAACTCTTAAACTACCCTCCCCGGGTATTCGTGATAGGGGTCCATCCTCCCCATACACTCCCTTCGCACCAACCACTCCACTCCATAGTTTCCACCATACTCACTCCACACCATCCATTCCAATACTCCACATACTCCAGACCATTTATTCCATATACCTGTTCTTCATACCTGTTGTCGCACACCTGTGCACTCACACCTGGTGCCACCTGCACCCTCCTTCCTTCCTGGACCATTTGGTCAACACAATACTCATCTCACTATTCTTCTCACTCATACACTGCTCCATACACCTGTCCAGTTGCACACCTGTGCAATCACACCTGTTCCTCACACACTTTTCACAATACACTTCCAATCCTCAAACACACGGCATCATCTCATCTAACTACTCCCCTCTGGAACTTGCGCTTCCCAGTCGTCCCTTTAAACTATTGCGCTCCCTCGTCATTATCATCCACTCTAAACTACCTGCGTCCCCACTACAGGTGTCATTGTCACTACCTAATCTTAACGTCACCTAAGGTCATTCTTTTCTAGATCCCTACACACGATATATCCTAACCCTCCCTCGGCGAGCTTACACTGCCATAAACCCCATAAATCTAGTGCTCCTTTGCCCCCCCTGTGAGGGATGACAAAGTTGCCATCCCACCACATCGGGGACGTTCCACTACCAATCCCCCCAGTCCTCTGACGCTACGAGCCCCCGTCGCAAGAGGTACTGGGTCCTGCCTCGGCATCTAGAGCCGAGGCGATCCATGAGGGCGCCTGCTTACCGGCATAAGGTCTTATCCGGTCGGCATGGACGATCCGAGGGGGGGTCCGTGGCCCCATTTTGATCTTTACGACCACGTCACAGACTTGCGACAGGACGACTCCCGGGCCTTGCCAGGGGGAGGTGAGTTTTGGGCACCTGCCCTTCCGCCTCCGGGGATTAAAGAACCAAATCTTCATCCCCGGAGCGTATTGACTCCCCTGACTCTGGTCGTCGTACCTGCGCTTCATCTTGGCCGCCGCCAGATGGAGCTGGCGGCGGGCGAAGGCAGGGATGCGCTCCATGCCTTCCTCCAGGTGACGTGCGTAACCCTCCCTCGGCGGTGTATCCGTGGTGTCTGGCACGGGACCGCATAGCAAGTCGGCGGGAGCCCGTAACTCCCGCCCATACATAAGCAACACTGGACTGCATGCGGTGGCCCCGTGCTGGCTAGTTCGGAAGGCCATCAACAGGTACGGGAGATGTTCGTCCCAGTCATCCTGACGGGTGGTGGTGAACAATGCCAGTTGTTGGATCAATGTTCGATTGAACCTTTCCACCATCCCGTCAGATTGTGGCCGCAAGGGCGTGGTCCTGGTTTTCCGAATTGACAGGAGTCTACACTCATCTTTTAGCAATTGACTTTCAAAATTTCGACCCTGATCGGTGTGCAGCTCCTGTGGAATCCCGTGCCGACATACAAATCCTTCTACGAAGGCCTGTGCTACCACCCCTGCTTCTTGGTTGGGGAGGGCATAGGCCTCCGGCCACTTGGTGAAATAGTCCATTACAACGAGGATATACTTATTACCTTGGCGGGTGCGGGGCAGCGGTCCTAGAATATCCATAGCCACCCGCTCAAGGTGTGATGTAATTGTAATTGAAGGGGGGCCCTCATCCCCCGTGCTGGTCCTTTTTTGGCAGAACAGGCGTCGCATCTCCGACACCAGTCCTGTATGTCGCGCCCCATATTCACCCAATAGAACCTCCGGCGGACCCGAGATATTGTCTTTGTCCTGCCCAAATGGCCGCCGGAGCGGGTACCATGCACCTGTTGCAATATGACGTTCTTAAATTTGTCAGGGACTATCACCAGCCAGGAAGTTCTATCAGAGGGAACCTCCACCCACTTGCGATACAAGATGTTGCCTTTCAACTCCAGGGTCTGCCACTGAGCCCAATACACCTTTGTTTGCGCCCCGAGGGGGGTGACCTCTTCCCCCTTTGGTCTTTGCCCCAATCTGACCCATTTGAACACCGGCCCCAAGACAGGATCCTCCTGCTGGGCCGTGCTCCAAGCCAAATCTCCAAATTCCTCGTCCGTGGTTAGTGGCTAAATTTGCCCTCTCACCCGGGTTGCCCGGACGACGAGAATCGGGGCAGAATCGCCCAATTGCTCCCTCTCCTCGTGTCTCGCACAAAATTTGCAGTTTTCCCCCAGACAAGGACGCCGAGAGAGTGCGTCTGCATTACCATGGGCCTTCCCGGCCCTTTGGGTCACATCAAAATCGTACTGCTGCAACTTTTCCAACCACCTTGCAATTTGCCCCTCCGCTTCCTTGAACCGAAGGAGCCATTGCAAGGAGGAATGGTCAGTTCGAACCGAAAATTTCCGCCCGTACAGGTACGGGTGGAAATGGTTCATGGCAGCCAGCATAGCCAATAACTCTTTGCGAGTGACACAATAATTTCGCTCGGGCCTACTTAAGGCCCGACTATAATAACCAATCACTCTCTCCACGCCCTCCTGTGTCTGAGACAAAACTGCGCCCAATCCTTCCTGGCTCGCATCCGTGTCCAGGGTAAATGCCCCGTTGCTAGTGGGGTAAGCTAGAAGGGGTGCGGATGTTAGACACCCCTTCAATTTTTGGAAGGCCTCGTGGCACTCCCGCGTCCAATTAAATCGCGTCCCCTTCTCCGTAAGCCGGTGGAGGGGACGGGCCAACTCCGCAAATTTTGCCACAAAGCACCGGTAGTAGGAGCAAAGTCCTAAAAATCCCCGCACCTCTTTGATGGTACGTGGTGCGGGCCACTCCTCTACCGCTTTAATTTTGTCTGGGTCCGTTTTTACCCCCTCGCAGCCGATCACGTGACCTAGATAGGCTACCTCTCTTGCAAACAAAGTGCACTTACTCGGGTTCAGCTTTAACCCTGCCTGTCTGAGGCACCCGAACACCTGGTCCAAATTAGCTAACGCCTGGGGGAAGGTCTTGGCATGTACCAGGACGTCATCCAGGTATACCAGGCATGATTGCCATGGCATGCCACCTAGCACATGCTCCATTAATCTCTCAAAGGTGGCGGGGGCGTTACACAAACCAAACGGCATCACAGTGAACTGATACAGCCCCTTACCTGTGGAAAATGCCGTTTTCTCCTTCCCTGTCCGATCCATCTCCACCTGCCAATACCCACACTTGAGGTCCAAAGTTGTGAACCAATTTGAGCCCGCAACGGCATCGAGGGTGTCATCAATCCTTGGCAGGGGATATGAGTCCTTGAGTGTCACGTTGTTTAGCTGGCGATAGTCCACGCAGAACCGCGTGGTCCCATCTTTCTTTTTGACCAGCACAACAGGTGACATCCAAGGACTTCCCGAGGGCTCGATCACGCCTGCGTCGAGCATTTTTTCAACCTGCTCGTCAGCTTCCGCCCTCTTGCTCCAAGGGAGCCGTCGGGCGGCCTGACGAATAGGCCGGGCCTCACTGGTGTGGATCTGATGTTTCACCAGGCCCGTACGTCCAATATCCTTGGTGGACAAGGAGAAGAGGTCCAAATGGGACCCAACCAGTTTGTGTAAGGCCTCCCTCTGGGTACCTCCCAACTCTATGCTACTCCGATTTACCATCTCGCAAATGGGATCGGGCCAATTCCTAGAACTTATTGAAGGCTCCCCCTGGGGCCGGCTCGGCTGGATGTTCTCGCCCCTCACTGACGCGACTTCTCTAACTGGGGTGCAGCCAGCTACCTTTGTGCCCCTCACTATAGTGCGTGGTTCTGTGCTAATATTAATTACTCGGACGGCCTCTACCGGCCCGTCCGTTTTTACAAGGGTGCGGCCCACGATTAAACCAGGTATGGATAGCGCTGCCACCGGTTCGACCAGGCCGCAGGATTCCTGCCATGTCGGGCGAGCTGACCATCGAGCGGGCACTATGGCCTCGGCCCCCGGAGGGATGGTCACGGCCTCAGGAGCCTCCAGCTCCACCCTCTCGGCCGTGCTCACCCCCTCCAATGGTAGCTCCTCCACCCCCCATTGCAGGATCCCCCAGCCCAAGTCGATTTTACAACCGCCGGCAGTCAACAAATCCAACCCTATTAAGCACGGGTCGCACACCTCCGCCACCCAAACCTCTATCTCTTGCTTTACCGATCCCAACTTGAGGGTCACAAAACCACGCCCTATGATCGGAGCCGTTGCCCCGGTAGCCAGCTGCAAGCTATGATTTTCCAGACGCTGGATTTTACCCCAGCCGTCTGCACTCGAATTAAGGACCACGGGGCTGATGATCGTGGCGCTGGCTCCCGTGTCCACCACGGCGTCTACTCCCACGCCAGCAATTTTGCACCGAATTGTCAAACTACCTGTTCCAATTTGGCCACAATGAATGACCTGTCGCGTCAACGAGGGCTTCTCCCCATCCCCTACTGCCGAACACCGCCCTGCATGCCCGGCACGTTCTAGTTTCCCGGGCCCTGGCGGGGGGGTGTCTGAGGTCGGCTAGGCCGATCGATACGGGGCGGAGTTGAGGGCATCGGTTGGCGGGGAACGTCCCGGCGTGGAGCTCGACACTCCCACGCACGGTGACCCATCCGACCACAATTATAGCACCTCACCTGGTAAGGTGCTTGCCTCCGGTATTCCAAATTCCCCCCCCTGTATGTCCGAATTGGGGTACTCTGTCGGGGACTACCGGGGGCCACCACTGGAGCCGCCTGCCATGGTCCAGGTCCCGCTAGACGCCGATCCACCAGCCTCCGAACCATGCTCTCCAGGTCAGGGCCCCCGTCGGGGGCGGGCCCCCTTGGGGGGCCGCCCCCCATCTCGGGCCCCACCTGACGCACCGCCACTGCGTGGCGCTCGCCTCCCCGGGCCAGGGGCCTCGCTGCTTCCCAACGGGCTGCAGCGTCGGCCGCCTGACTCATGGTCTGCGGGCGCCACATGGCGAGCTGTTGTCGGAGCTCCAGATCCGGAAGGGCCTGGATAAAGTGATCCAGCGCCAGGCTTTCCTGGGAACTCGCTGCCATGTCCGCGTGTGCAATCCCTACCGCGCGGCGAATATCGTGCGCAATTTCCCCGATGGTCTCCTGGGGCTTGCGTTTTCGCTGCGCAAGTTGAGCTTTAACAAGCTCACTTTGCTGCTCGATACCGAAACGATTAATTAAAGCCGCACGGAGAGCTGGCAGGGTGAGAGCACTTGGTGGTAAAGCTGTCAGCACCTCCGCCGCCGCACCGCGCAGTGCCCCTACCAGGTGTACTCCACCTTCGTCCGGATTCCAACCGTTGCCTTTACACACGTACTCAAATTGCGCCAGGTACGCCCTCAAATCGCTTTTGCTGTCATACGGCGCGAGTGGAACCTTGTGGGCGCCCGAAGGTCGGACCCCGCGCGTCACTCCTTGCGGGATCAACGCGGGACCAAACCGTTCGGGCTCCCACAGTACGCTATTCCCGGGGGGCTCCCGCGCATCCCCCGTCCCTCCAAACACTACCCCTCCTGGTGTCGATGCCTGGGCCGCTCTTCCGCAACCCGCTACCCACTCCATACCCGCACACCCTTGCTCACCAGCACCCCCCTCACTCCCCATAGCCAGACCTCCTTGCACACCTCCTCTGTCCATACACTCCGGACCAGTCATACATCTCACCATTGGTCCCTCACGAACGCCCGGATCCAAATCAACCCCCAAGCCGACTGAAGCTCCCCTCACATCATATGCATTTCCGAATATATCGCCACTCACCTTGGCACCTCGTCTCCGCACCTCCTCTGCCACCTGCAAACTCTTTATTTGGTTAGTGAGCACATAATCACGATTCGAGCACAGACCTTGTACCAATTCCATTACCTCCTCCTTTATTTCCTTTTTAGTTTCCCTTCGTCTCTTCTTAATTTCACTCACCCCTTCTTCCACCTCCTCTAATTTTTCCTTTACCTCCTTCATCTCCCGGTGCGCCCCCTCTATCTCTTCCTCTAACGCCACTTTAACCGTTTCTATGTGCGTCCTTACTTCTCGGTCCTTCGTCTCCATTACTTCTGTCACCTCTTCCAACTTCTTCGTCAACCCCTCATGTACCATCTGACATTCCTTCTGTGTCGCTATTAATTCATTTTTTATGTCCTTTTGTGTCGCTTTTAACCCCCCGATTATTGCAGTGTTCTTTTCCACTTGTTCCACGAGTTCCTTTTGTCCCACTGTCAGCTGTTCTACTCCCCTCGTCAGACCCTCTATTCCCCCTTGTAACCTCGCCGTATTATTCCTCACCTCTTTCTCCATCCGCTTTTCACCTCGCTTTACCTCCTCGCGTACCCCCGAGACCTCCTCACTTACACCTCGTCGTATCTCCTCCTTCATCTCCTCCCTCTCTTTTGTAGATGCCACCCTCATCTGTCCCAATTCATCCCTCTGAGCATCCAATTTGGTTTCTACCCCGATTTTCACCTCCTCTATCTGCTCTCCCATTTGTTTAATTTCTCGGGCGGATTGCTCCCCTATTTCCCGCAATTTGCTTTCCATCCTATTTTCTAACCCCATTAACCCATTTTTCACCCCCTCTATCTGATTCTCCTGGGCAGCCATTCTATTTTCCACCCCCGTTAACCCATGTTTCACCCCTTCTATCCCATTGTCTAACCCCTCAAATTTCTTGTCTAATCCCTCAAATTTCTTATCTATTCCCTCACCGGTACCCCTCGCTTCTTCCCTCATTACCCCCAATTGCTCACTCTGAGCCTCCATCCGGTTCCCCATTTCTCCCATACTGTTTTTCAAACTTCCAATTTGGTCTCCCATTTGGCCCTCCAATCGCTCACTATTCTTGTCCATAAGGGCCTTCATTTGTATCATAAAAAGATTCAAATCCACCGGTGGCGCTGCTACGGTCATGGGCGCGGTCGCCGTGGCCATGTGCGAGGTGCCATTTTGCGCGCCCGTAACCTCGTGTGCGAGAGCGCCATTTTGCGTGCCTGAAACCTCCTCAACCACCTCCTCAATTTCCTTCCTCTGGTCCTGGGTTACCCCTAACCCCTCTTCTAGCTCACCCACCTGCTTCCGATCGCCTTGACCAGCCATGGCGCGATTTCAAAATTCGGGTTTTTCTTTAAAAACAAAACAATTTCCAGCAGCTCGTAATTTTGAGCGCGTTAAGCGCGCTTCGGGTCCGACCCCGCTCCCGACACCAATTGTTACGCCAATTATACAATTGTGTCCAAAATTTGGGCTAAATGAATTTAGTCCCAGGTCCGAATCCGACACTCCTGACACCAATTGTTACGGTTCGCGGTTAAGGATGTTATGTTTGCCGAGCGGAGGCCCCGCGACCTAACAGTTTCCCCGATTCACCCAAACGTTGGCCGTATCGCGCCACAGATATTCAATGTGGGAAAACTCTAAAGCGACCGAATGTAAAGAGGAAGAAGAAGACGTACAGAAGAGTAACGGGATTTATTATTTACACACACAAGCAAAAAGAGCAGTCACGGTTATTTACAGGGGACATGAAAAAGCAGGTGACACAGTGAAAATACTAGCTTATACAGACTTAATTGACTACCCAGGACAGAACAAACAGAACAAACTCACGTACACGAATGGGGAACTTGCAGGCAGGAATGGCTGGAAGGAGAGGAAAGTCCAATGGGTCCGGCAGCACGATCGGCGCGTTGGGCAGCCGCCGTCCCTTCGCGGCCCTGCTCAAAACCGCCGTCCAGGCCCCAAATGGCTGTCGAGTGTTGTTGCTGCTGTGGACGCTGCTGCTGGCGAGCAAGGCGACGAATAGCAGGCTTTGTGCTTCCCTGGATGATCTCTTCTCATGGACCTCACAACCCAGCTCTGCCTTGGACCCTTTCAACTCAGCTCTCCTCTGACGACCCAGCTCTTTCCTTTGCACCTCACCACGCAGCTCAGCTCAGCTTTTGGACCTCACAACTCAGCTCTTGTCATAGCTCATCTGCTTGGGGAACGTCCCGCGGCGGGTTATATAGGCCCCGCCCCTCAACCTTCGCAAACCTCCTTGATGTTTCTCTCCACACCCTCTCCAAGTCCAACCCCTTGTTCGTGGTTGGTTGAGTGGGGCTGACTCACTCCTCCCCTCTATGACGAGGTGGGGACCCGCCTTTCTTCCCCAACCCTGCCTCGTGGTCAATGGCGGCAATTGTTGGTTGGCAATGCGAATGGCAATTGTTGAAAGGGGAAATGGAGGTTTTTGGGGAATGGGAATGAAGGGAATCTATCTTTTTCACTTGGTGCAATGGAGTGTCATGTTAATGGAAGACAAGGCCTTATCCTAAAACACATAATAAAGATATAAGCTACTGAACAAGGGTTTTATCATGTCCTTCAATGTGTGCTTTATGGAATTAACTACCGGGACGCCCTTTTAACCTTTACACAACACTGGAGGCAGGAGGGGCCAGAATCAAACAATGTTACACAGCAATTTACCACAATTCAACACAATAAAAAAAATACAATCCTCATATCCGCAACAATATATATATATATATATATATATATATATATATATATACATATATATATACATATATATATACATACATACATACATACATACATATATATATATATATATATATATATATATATATATATATATACATACATATATATATACATACATACATACATACATACATATATATATATATATATATATATACTAGCAGAAGTACCTGGCATTGCCGGGCGGGGGAGGAGGAGGGGAGGGGGAAGAGGAGGGGAGGGGAACGGGGGGGAGGGGAGAAGAGTGGGAGGGGGAGGGGGAGAGGGAGAGGGGAGAAGAGGGGGGGGATGGGGAGGGTGAGGGGTGGGAGGTGGGAGAGGGGGGAGGGAGGGGAGAGGGGAGGGGAGGGGGGAGGGGCCGGAGGGGGAAGGAAGGGGGAGTGGGGAGGGGAAGGGGGAGGGGGAGGGGGGAGGGAGGGGGGACGGAAGGGGGAGGGAAGGGGATGGCCAGTCAACAATGACGTTGCAGTTCTCATGGTCGGAGAGCAGCACAACAATCGGACATAGTCCTGCATATTCGCAACAGCACGAAGCGGATTTTGGAGACTCACCGATCCTGTGACGTCCTCCAGTACCGGCGTTGCCGGGCGGGGGAAGGGAGACCCGTACATTCTCCCTCTCGACTCAAGCTCACTCGGACAAAAGCCTCGCACAAATTACACCGTGAAGGCCCAATGGTCATGTCTATGCCACAAATCATGGGCGCACTGAATTGAAAATATATAGAACGCTCATACTCCGTGAAAAGTGAAGCCGCCGTGTCGCCATCTTGGTCAGCACCACTCGACCAACTCGCTTCGCGGATCTCGTTTTGTGCGGCAATAAACTGCTCCAATCGGTTACGGAAGGGTTGTGGAAAGACGTTTCACAGCTGTTTCAAAGACATTTAATTCATATCGCACAAAATCGGTACAAAACACGATCGCATAAAAGGTGAAAAAACGTGTGACGTGTGACGGGATGGAACATCACGTGATCGCTCTGAGCGAATCAGTCTGGCGGCGGGAATGGAACATCACGTGATCGCTCTGAGCGAATCAGCGAGCTGCTGTGGAACCGGCTGAGATTAGTGGGTACTTCGCTGAAATGCGCTTAGGTAAATATGAATAAAAAATATGGATCGTCAAATATTTTGAGTTCGGCCATGTTCGTCCCAGGCTCAATGGCCATGTCTATGCCAAATATCAAGCACGTAAGCCTCTACGTTTAGGAGTCTATCGGTAACATTACACACACACACACAAACTGTGTTTTATATATATATATATATATATATATATGTATGTATGTATGTATGTATGTATATATATATATATATACACACTAGCTGAGGTACCCGGCTTCGCCCGGGTTGAATAAGAATAAGACAAATATATGAGGAAAAGAACATGTATATTTTAGAGCAATATCACAGTACATTGCCTACATGACGTTTTGTCAATTTTCAATTTCTCAAAACCTCTTGGTATACAACATTTCGGGTTTTCTTACTTGGTGCCAAGACGTAAAGATTGCTTGGTGTTCCAACCCTTGAGCAGCCCACGTACAGCTGGCCATGGGCAAACACTTGTTCTGTGAAGTTCAGGCCTCCAACCTTCATTGATTGCCCCTGCGCCTTGTTGATGGACATAGCAAAACATAGCCTGATGGGGAACTGAATCCTCTTGAAGGAGAATGGAAGGTCAGGTGGAATAAGTGGTATCCTTGGAAAGAATACTTTCTCTCCTCTGTATTGTCCTGAGAGGATGGTTGCCTCTAGGACATGCGGCATCATTTGCTGGATTGTCAATCGTGTTCCATTACACAGCTTTGGTGGATGAAGATTCCTTAGAAGCATGATTGGTGCTCCCACCTTGAGAATCAACCTGTGTGTTGGGAGTCCTTGAGGCTGAAGACTGTTGAGAAACTCAGTTGGGAAGTTTACTGCCTGATCTTCATCTGTCACTTTGTCAAGAGAATCATAATGTCTTTCATGACCGGGAAGTTGGTGGAGGAGCAAATTGTTGATCTCTTGAACAGCATTGTTCTTGGGGGCCAAAATGGCTCTTTCGGCAAGCCATGATGAGTCCTGGAACTGGGTCTCCATATTGGGAAAGACTTTTTTGATCAAGTCATCTTTTGTTTCAACAAACTGTCCAAATGGTAGAATTATTTGTTCTGATGCATCTTGAGGGTATAGGCCATTGCCAACTTTCAAAAGCTGGCTTGAGAACGCCCCTGCAGTGTTGTCACCAAGAAGGTGGACTCTCATGTTGGTATTCAGGGTAAGTCTTTGCACATGTGGCCAGAGGAGATAAGAAGACTTGATACAGGCCTTGACTTGATCTGTTCTTGTGCCCCGTTGGATGACTGGGAGAGTCTGACGAAAGTCTCCAGCCAGAACAGTTGTCACACCACCCATGATTTTCTTGTTGTTGCAAATATCTTGGAGTGTTCTGTGCACTGCTTCGAATGCCTGCTTGTGGTTCATAGTAGCCTCATCCCAGATAATGATTTTGCACTGTTGAAGGATCTTGGCTTTTGCTGAATTCTTGCTAATGTTGCAGGTTGGGGTGTCTTGCTTGGTCAAATCCAAAGGCAGTTTGAAAGTTGAGTGTGCTGTCCTTCCTCCTTCCAGAAGTGTAGCTGCAATTCCACTTGAGGCCACAGCCAGAGCAATTTCCGACTTTTGACGAACCTTGGCCAGGATGATATTAATGAGGAATGTTTTTCCTGTCCCGCCAGGAGCATCGAGGAAGAATATCTTGCCAGCATCATCATCAACACTCTTCAGGATAGAAGTAAAGGCTTGCTGTTGGTCCTCAACCATTCTTGGGACATTCTGCTCTACAAATGTGGTCAGCTCTTCCATGTTGTAGTTTGTTTCCCTCAGAAGCTCCTGAGCCATTCCCTCAATGCTGTTTACTGGTTGGGGCATTCCACAATTTGCCATGGTGGTTCCATAGGCAATCAGGTGCTTCTCTAGATCAATCAGGGCTTGATTGTAGATTGCACAGTTGAAATCAATATCCACACCAGGGTTCTGACGTCTGGCCAAGTGAAGAAAGTCTTCAGACATATTTCCTTTGTGGTCCTCCCAGAGCTTCTCTGGATCCTGAATGTCACATGCTGCCAATATGATGGAAAACAGCTGCCGTAGTTGTTTTGGTGCCTGTGAGACTGCTGCCTCATCCATGGCTTTTTTCCAATGTTCATCTTCTTCCAATAGACCATGGAGTCGGCAGGCATCACGGAAGGTGGCACAATCTTGACCATTAACCCGTCGCAAATCTTTAAAGGATGTTGGACCTCTGACAGTGTGCAGGAGAAGGCGCAGAAAGAAACAGTCTCTGTTCTTTGGATGAACTGTGTAGACTCTGCCAATTGCGCTGCTGGCATAAACTCCAGGATAATTGTCTACTGGAATGTCCTTCTTCCTGCGATTCCAGGTTTTGTTCTCCCATGTGTAGTAGGTCGGGACTTAATTGTACAGAAGAGTCTTACCGTCGTTGGTTAACCAAAAAAATATTTCCAACAGTTGAAATAATTATTGTTTCCAACATTTGAAATTTAATGGAATTCGAATTCGAATAAAATCTCAACTAAAAAAAAAACCGTTTATTCGTTCTTGGCGCGAAAAAATGGCGCGCATTTTGTCATTATGTGCGACTTTACATCACTCCTACGGACGTGAAAACATTTGTTTTCCTTAAAAATATATTTAAAATAAATAAAATAGTACATAAATTAACAATAAAATAAGCTAAAAAACAATTTAAAAGACAATAAAAAGCACATTAAAAATATATAAATATGTGCGTACAGTATACTGTATGTATGCGCAACTGCCGATTCTCATTCAAAACAGAGGCGACATACAGTATTCCTTTACTGTGTCTGTGTTAGCCATGGGTCCGAAGAAGGATAATGCTAGTGTTTCCAAGCGTAATGTGGTTACGATGGACGATAAGTTAAATCTGATGAAAAGGTATGGAAAAGGTGGAAAAGTGTCGGTGATAGCGCATAGACCTTATCGCGAATCGGAACCGCAATGCGTCATGGGATCGGAAAGGGGCAATAGTGCCGCCACAAACTACACCATGGAATTGCAGCTGGCCCGGTTTTTTTAAACCATTGATATTAAAATAAAACGTAGTCTATAACCACCGGAATTTTATGCTGATTCCGAATCTGTGTCTAAAACTTTACTCCGATGTGTAGTTCTTGGGTTATAAGCGGACATCCAGACAGACAGACAGACACTCCTCCTTTATATATATATATATATATATATATATATATATATATATATATATATATACATATATATATATATATATATATTGTTACAGACGCGGTTGTGGATGTTAGTTTACCGAGCGGTTTGGTATGACCACGTCTGCACAGTTTACCCGATTATGCTCGAACGTTGCCGAGTCGCGCTACGCTAGGTCAATGAAGGAAAAGACACACGGCTGGATTAAAATGACACGACACCAAGGGTTCAGTTCTCAAGACCTCCGGAGGAGGTTATATTAAGGCGGAAGGTTAGATTACAACTACAAGAGGGACATCATAGAAAGACAGGCACTTAGACACACTTATATTAACCCCAACAGACGACAGATAAATGGGACAAGGCTGACTCACACGGGGATTGATGGCAAGGAAAGGCGGGTAGCGATGGCTCCAGGTGCACCTGGGCTCAGGGCAGAATCGACCCGGTTCGGTCCGGTCCAAAGATGCGGGGAGGTATCGTCGCGCTGGGGGTGGCGGTGGCTTCCTCTGCTCTCCGTAGTTCAGGCGCATCTGACCTCACATCCGGTCAGTCGCCGCGTATATCCGGCGGGGAGTGACACGCCCTCGGCTCGTTAGCTCCGCCCCAGCTGGAATCGGCTCGTTGCTTCTCATTGGGTGCGTGCGGGGGGGTTACCGGCTCCGCCCTTGACGAGGGCTGACAGGGAGCCCCTTCGTGGTAACCCCGTCGGAGCGCATGGTCATGGCGGCTAACCGAGCCGGTGTGAGGACGCACACTCCCCGCACGCCGCGCCGCGCCCCTCTGTTGTTGTAGTTGTTGTTGTAATTGTTGTTGTTGTAGTTGTTGTTTCATGGGGAAGATGGGAGGAGGTAAGGGGAGGTCCTAAACTCACTACTGGTGCCATACAATCACATTCTGGTGCAACGAAGAGTCATAATTAATGGACACGAGTCCTTAACTGACATAGACTAAGAATAACTAGCAAGATGTCCGAAAGTTGTCTACGTGAGATGCGGTGGACCTGGGCACGACATTTAATGGGGGAAAAAGGGGAAGGTCGGTTCTACAGAGTGTTATTTACAGGCAATGGGACTAGGGAAAGGGGGGATTGGGGATAGTTGGGGAGTATTGGGGAAACAGGGGAGTATTTACAAGCGGATATTGAGGCCAAGTCCCATATCCGCAACATTGCACCCTTCTCTACCCTCGGGGCGTCCCGACCCGATAAATTTTTACCTATTTTAGTGTGGCACTCAGATGTAGTTCCCTCTACTATTAACTCTACCCTGAGTGCGACAGTTTTACAGATATTCACAAATGAGTAAATATGTCCCCCTGCGACCTTGCACCCTTCTCCTCACAGAAACACACCCACAGGATAACCGAATCGCGGAAAGAATCCTCAAACTAAACATACAGCCGGTAGGGAGCATTATTTACACGACTACGCTGCTATTTACACTACGATCCAGGACCTGTTTCTGGAGGAACACATGCAGATGTTATGCATAGAGAGAGCACGCATGCCAGCATCGATACACCAACCCACGAGTGCTCTGTGGCCTACGGCCTTTAATAATGTGCAGAGCACCCCTTCCCAGCACCAAAAGCACCACCCCATCACACAGTGAGCACCATCCGGTGCACCAATAAAGTGTTTAGTGATCATGGTGTGGTGTCGCAGCCGGCCGATGTTCTGCCGCTGGTCTTGCCTTCGTGTGGTGCACTTGGCCTTCTTACTTCTTTCAAAAATAAAGAAAGGTGCCAACCGAGTCCATTTCTCTATTGTGACCGTCAGGGGGCCAACTGTTAGTGGTTCACCTTGTTTGGCATAGGTGCCACGTTGACCCATAGGTCCATCCATGGGTGGTGCTTGGCCGCAAAAGAACTGCGGTCCATTGTGGGTGGCCACAAACATTGCGGTCCATATGGTGTATCGATCCAGGCAGCAAGCAGCGAAAGTGCAGGCCCACAACTGCGTAGCCAGCACCTCTCTCTCCTCTCTCTCTACCCCAAAGCCAGATCCTCGGAGGTGGGAGACAAAAGAAATAGACAAGTGAGTAAGGTGGTAAGGGCGCAAAAGTGCACGCAATACAAGGTGATGCACACTGGGGGCACATGGGAACCAGGTGAGACAGGTACGTTCCTACCGTACGCTCCCCCCCCCCCCCCACCAGGTAACCTACATGGCCCCTCCCTTACCCCTTACTGTATCCACAAAACACAACACTACCCATAACATCTACTTTACAAATCAACAAACATCCCTACTGTCTTCCCCGTTCCTCCCATAAACCAAATTCGTCTTCTCTCCCTCCTAACCAATCAAATTTGCCATTTTCAACTCTCATCAAAATTTGCCATCTCCAACTCAACATCATAATTTGCTATCACCAATTCATCATCAGTCCCTCCTAGGGAGGGAGAGATGGAATCACCCCAATGTCTCATCCACGTCGTGATGCGTCTCACAAATCCACAGCAATCTCATTTCCTGCAACAAAACAAAGAAAACACAGGTGTGGAGTCATCATCATCACCACAGGCAAGTGGCTGCGTATGGTGCGACAGGTTCATCAATCCTAACTATTTCCTAAATGACTTTAACAACTTTACATTACCCGGGGTCTTTCTCCGGCCAAACCATTGGCCCTCTTACACTATGGGTTCTAAAAACCAATTCCCATTGGCCAAACTGTGGTGCTTTTCAATTTGGGGTCTCACTCCCCCGATTCATCTCCCGGTGCCCTCGCACAATTTCTGGGCCGTGGCGTGTACCTCTCCCAGCGGGTCTACCCACCTGCACACCTCCACCACTGCAGTTGCCTCCGAGCTTACCTGCTCCTTACCCTAACCTAACTACCTGGGGAAGGCCCTCTGGCGCTCTCCCCACTCGGTGCCCTCTCTGGCACTGGGCTACCCGATCCACACCCGGGATCTTCAGGCACCCACTGACACTAACGGCTCCCAGAGCCCACCTGCGGCCTCACCTGGCCGACATCCTCACAGTGGTGGAGTGCCCAACCAACTACACACACTAACAGGCTACACGCCCAGCCATTTCCACAACACTAATGCACCCATCCACAATACCATTCTGCAACCGCACCACAAATGCCAATATCCAACCACAATTTACCTGTACCCTCTACCTAACACTTACACTACCCGCCCCGGGTATCCGTGATGGGGGGTCCACTCTTCCCCCATTCACACCTTCGCACCATGCACACCACTCCGTACCACTTACTCCAACTCTCTCCACACACCTGTACCTGCACACCTGTGCTCTCACACCTGGTGCCACCTGCACCCTTCTCTCCCCAAGCGCATTTCTGATCCACAACACTCACTACTCATACACTGCTCCACACACCTGTCCAGTTGCACACCTGTGCAATCACACCTGTTCAATTCTCATACACACGGCATCATCTCATCTAACTACTCCCCTCTGAAACTTGCGCTTCCCAGTCGTCCCTTTAAACTATTGCGCTCCCACGTCATTATCATCCATACTAATCTACCTGCGTCCCCACTACAGGTATCAGTCACTAACTAACCTTAACGTCACCTAATGTCAATCTCTAGATCCCTAACAATATAACCTAACCCACCCGGGCTAGTTTTCACTGCCATACACCCCATAAGCTATTGCTCCTTTGCCCCCAATATGGGAAGTGTGGCAAGGATGCCACCCTTACCCACCGGGCCCATCGCTCACTACCAATTTTGCACATCAAATTTCAACAAATTAAAAATTTGCCAATCACTACCCATCATCTGCCAATCATTACTGCCAATCCTTTGCCAATCATCAAATTTTGTTTTTCTCTAATTTTGGGTCCAAAACACTAACCTCATCACCCAGTCTACTTACTAATGCCTCTCGGTGCGCCAATTCCTGTCCAAAGCCCGGCTTCGTAAAGCCAAGCAATGGATGCGGGTTGTTCTGTGCCAGCGGCTGGATGCGTCCGGAACTCGGGGCAGGGACGGGGGCTTACCCGGGCCGAGATCCCACGCATCATCTCGGCGTGGAGCCATCCCATGTCCCGATCTCGACCTGCCGGACTGCCTCAACAAAAGGTGGTCGCCATGACGACCCTTTCTATCGGGCTGCCCGCTCCGCCTAGTGGAGCACGGACGCGGCCGTTCAAAGCGAGGCCCAGCACGCACCGAGGGCCCGATTCGGCTATAAGTCGTTCTAAACTCTACCCCGTCTAACGTCGATGCTTCACCTGGACGCTTACACCCCGCAGCCCGTTCCTTGCTCACACATCCAGCCGTGCCCATGCTCCTCGTACCTTTCCTTACACACCCAGGTACCCTCATTGCACTCACAGCCTTGGTCACACACCTGACCACCGAACACTTTGGCACACATTCGTTGGTAGCACACCTCACCAACACACCTCTTCGCACCCCCTCCTCGGTCACCTCCTCTGTGACAATCACAGGTGTGCTCTCATTCGCACACCCAACCACGTGCCTCACCACCAACTCCAGCGTGCATTCCCACTCACGCTCTACCATTCCAGGTGTGCATCCTCGCTCACCTGTCACAACCAACTCACGCTCCTTGTCACTCTCACTACTCTCACCTCCATTCTTGACAACGCACTCACCCTTACTCTTGACAGCGCACTCTTTCCCCATGCACCTGTCCGTTACACACCTTTCTCGCGCACACTCTCCCGTTACACCCTCTGTAACACTCACCACAGGTGTGCATTCTTCCTTACTTTTGACAGCGCACTCTTTCCCCATGCACCTGTCCGTCACACACCTTTCTCGCGCACACTCTCCCGTTACATCCTCTGTAACACTCACCACACCGCGCTTCCATGTGCTCCCTCGCACACGCGCTACGACCGACTCACTCTCGCCAGCACCCTCACTCCTTGGCACGCACTTTTTCCTCACACACCCCAGAGTCGGACTTCCTCGCACACCTCCTTTTTCGCACACCAGACCTGTCGCACCCTTCACCAACGGCCTCTCACGAACACCCGGGTCCATCTCGACCCCCAAGCTTCTTAAATCCCCTGGCGCATCATACGCACGACCATATTGGTCACCACTTACACCGGGTCCTCTTCCTCTTCGCTTCTCCTCCATCACCTGCGAATCCCTCATCCGGTTAATGAGCACATCATCACGATCCAAACACAGACTTCGGACCAATTCTTTTATCTCCTCTTTTATCTCTTTCTTATCCCCTCTCCGTCGCTTCTTAATTTCGCTCATCCCTTCTTCCACTTCTTCTAATTTGTGCTTCACCTCTTTTATTCCCCGGTACGTCTCCTCAAGCTCATCCTCTAAGGCTACCTTGACCGTTTCCATGTGCGTCCTCACCTGCCGGTCCGTCGTCTCCATTACCTCTATCACCTCGTCCAGCCTCGTTGTCAGTCCCTCACGTACCATCTGACATTCCCTCTTCGTCGCTACCAAGTCATCTTTTAGTTCTTTCTGTGTCGCTTTTAAACCTCCTAATACCGCAGTGTTCCTTTGAACCTGCTCCACTAACTCCGTCTGTCCCACCGTCAGCTGCTCCACCTCCTGCGTCAGGTCCTCTATGCCCCCTTGTAACTTTACAGTCCCCTTTCTCACCTCCTTCTCCATGTGCTCCTTACAGTGCCTCACCTCCTCGCGCACTCCTCCGACCTCCTCACTCACTCCTCTTCTGATCTCCTCTCCCATCACTTGCATCTCCTGCCCAGATGCCACCCTCATCTGCTCCATTTCCTCCCTGTGAGCATCCAGTTTGGTTTCTACCCCCATTCTGACCCCCTCTATCTGCTGCCCCATTTGTTTAACTTCCCTTTCCGCTTGGTCCCTCATGTCCCTCAATTTGCCTTCCATGGTGTTTTCTAACCCCTCTAACCCTTTTTGCATCCCTTCCATTTGATTCTCCTGAGCGGCCATTCTGTTTTCTACCCCCATTAACCCCTCCTGTATTTCCCCTAATCTATTGTCTAATTTCCCAAATTTCTCGTCTAATCCCTTAAAATTATTGTCTAATCCCCTAAAATTATTGTCTAATCCCTCACCAGTACCCCTCGCTTCGTCCCTCATGTCCCTCAATTTGCCTTCCAATCGCTCACCCCGAGCATCCATCCGGTTCCCCATTACCCCCATTTGGCCCTCTAATCGCTCACTATCAGCCCTCATTCCCACCATTTGTTCCATAAGGGCCCTCATTTGCAGGAGGAAAAGGTTCGAATCCACCAGGGGCGCTGCCACGGTCGCGGGCGCGGTGACCAGCGAGGCGCCATTTTGTGCGTCTGCTACCCTCGCTGCTTCGCTCTCCTCGCGTCCCTCAATTTGGTCCTGGACCGACCCTGCCTCACTCTCCACTACCGGACCCCAGCCGACTTGGTCTGCCATAGCGCGACTTTCAAAATTCGGGTTTTTATTTCCGTATAACAAAATCAAATTTCGCCGTTATAATTTCGTCGAGCGCAGTAAACGCGCTCCGGATCGATTCTACCTCCCAAAGTTTGGGCCTAACAAATTTAGTCCCGGGTCCGAATTCCACTCCTCGACACCAATTGTTACAGACGCGGTTGTGGATGTTAGTTTACCGAGCGGTTTGGTATGACCACGTCTGCACAGTTTACCCGATTATGCTCGAACGTTGCCGAGTCGCGCTACGCTAGGTCAATGAAGGAAAAGACACACGGCTGGATTAAAATGACACGACACCAAGGGTTCAGTTCTCAAGACCTCCGGAGGAGGTTATATTAAGGCGGAAGGTTAGATTACAACTACAAGAGGGACATCATAGAAAGACAGGCACTTAGACACACTTATATTAACCCCAACAGACGACAGATAAACGGGACAAGGCTGACTCACACGGGGATTGATGGCAAGGAAAGGCGGGTAGCGATGGCTCCAGGTGCAACTGGGCTCAGGGCAGAATCGACCCGGTTCGGTCCGGTCCAAAGATGCGGGGAGGTATCGTCGCGCTGGGGGTGGCGGTGGCTTCCTCTGCTCTCCGTAGTTCAGGCGCATCTGACCTCACATCCGGTCAGTCGCCGCGTATATCCGGCGGGGAGTGACACGCCCTCGGCTCGTTAGCTCCGCCCCAGCTGGAATCGGCTCGTTGCTTCTCATTGGGTGCGTGCGGGGGGTTACCGGCTCCGCCCTTGACGAGGGCTGACAGGGAGCCCCTTCGTGGTAACCCCGTCGGAGCGCATGGTCATGGCGGCTAACCGAGCCGGTGTGAGGACGCACACTCCCCGCACGCCGCGCCGCGCCCCTCTGTTGTTGTAGTTGTTGTTGTAATTGTTGTTGTTGTAGTTGTTGTTTCATGGGGAAGATGGGAGGAGGTAAGGGGAGGTCCTAAACTCACTACTGGTGCCATACAATCACATTCTGGTGCAACGAAGAGTCATAATTAATGGACACGAGTCCTTAACTGACATAGACTAAGAATAACTAGCAAGATGTCCGAAAGTTGTCTACGTGAGATGCGGTGGACCTGGGCACGACATTTAATGGGGGAAAAAGGGGAAGGTCGGTTCTACAGAGTGTTATTTACAGGCAATGGGACTAGGGAAAGGGGGGATTGGGGATAGTTGGGGAGTATTGGGGAAATAGGGGAGTATTTACAAGCGGATATTGAGGCCAAGTCCCATATCCGCAACAATATATATATATATATATATATATATATATATATATATATATATATATATATATATATATATATATATATATATATATATATATATATATATATATTATATATATATATATATTTGTGCAGCGTCTGTCCTGTCCTGTCCTGTGTTGTGTTGTCTTGTGTTGTGTTGTCACTGAACTACTTTCTCAAACTTTTGTGAAATCGTACCAAACTTCTGGTATGCACATATCTTTCCCGTCGGTATGTCCTAAGGGTATTTAAAAAAAAAAAAGGCAATTTTTTTTTTTGGGGGAATTTTTTTTTTTCAACTTCTATTGTTTATAAAATGTGATATCACGTATATTACAAATACATTTGTGCAAAATAATTGTTTGAATTATGATTGGTTTAATTTAAACCATGACAAAACGGCAACTCTGGTACAGTCATATATCTATATATCGACACATCTGGGAAGTTTTTTTTATTTTTATTTTTATTTTTTCTATACTGAATCGAGGCTCGTGAAAGAGCTAACATTTATTTCACAAACAAATCAACCAGACAAACAAAATATATAAAAAGAGGGAGCGGAAGACAAGATGGGGAGAGAAGGGGAAGCACACAAACACAACATTTGAGAGCGGGGAGAAGTGGGGGAGGGAGAGGGCTTGGGGGGAGGAGGCGTGGGAAGTGTCTGTGTTGTCACTTAACGACTCCTTCAAACTTTTGTTTCCGTGGTTGTGAAGTGTTTTTAATAACGTTGTGGTGGTTTTGAATCACGTGGTGCTGAGGTATTTTGAATTATGTGGTGGTGAGGTGTTTTAATATCACATGGTGGTGAGGTGTTTTTAAATCACATGGTGGTGAGGTGTTTTGAATTACGTGGTGGTGAGGTATTTATAATTACGTGGTGGTGAGGTGTTTTTAAATGACGTGGTGGTGAGGTGTTTTGAATTACGTGGTGGTGAGGTATTTATAATTACGTGGTGGTGAGGTGTTTTTAAATGACGTGGTGGTGAGGTGTTTTGAATTACGTGGTGGTGAGGTATTTATAAATACGTGGTGGTGAGGTGTTTTTAAATGACGTGGTGGTGAGGTGTTTTGAATTACGTGGTGGTGAGGTATTTATAATTACGTGGTGGTGAGGTGTTTTTAAATGACGTGGTGGTGAGGTGTTTTTAATTTCGTGGCTGTGAGGTGTTTTTATTACGTGTTTTATGGCTGTGAGGTGTTTTTATTACGTGTTTTATGGCTGTGAGGTGATTTTAATTTTGTGGTGGTGAGGTGTTTTTATTACGTGTTTTACGGATGTGAAGTGTTTTTAATTTCGTGGTGGTGAGGTGTTTTTATTAGGTGTTTTATGGCTGTGAGGTGTTTTTATTACGTGTTTTATGGCTGTGAGGTGTTTTTAATTTTGTAGTGGTGAGGTGTTTTCATTACGTGTTTTATGGCTGTGAGGTGTTTTTATTATGTGTTTCATGGCTGTGAGGTGTTTTTATTACGTGTTTTATGGCTGTGAGGTGTTTTTAATTTCGTTGTGGTGAGGTGTTTTTATTACGTGTTTTATGGCTGTGAGGTGTTTTCAATTTCGTGGTGGTGAGGTGTTTCTAATTTCGTGGTGCTGAGGTGTTTTAATTACGTGTTTTATGGTGGTGAGGTGTTTTGAATTACTTGGTGGTGAGGTATTTTGAATTATGTGGTGGTGCGGTGTTTTTAATTACGTGGTGGTGAGGTGTTTTGAATTACGTGGTGGTGCGGTGTTTTGAATTACTTGGTGGTGAGGTGTTTTGAATTACGTGGTGGTGAGGTGTAATCGTCCCAAACTTCCAGTCTGCACCTACCCCTCCCCTATGTATGTGCTGAGGGGTTCTTTCTTGAAAAAAAAACATTCAACCTAAATCTTCAACCTAAATTGCCTATAAAAATGTAATATCACAAACACAACAAATACATTTGTGCAAAGTAATATTGTTTGTATTATGATTGGTGAAAATCATGACAACACAGCAACTCAGGTACAGTCATTAGCCTCAGCTAAAATAAGCCCGTTCCTCAGTATCGACGCTTGTATCTACGCTTGTGAAAAGTGGTTCCTCAGTATCGAAGCTAGTATATATATATATATATATTGTTACTGATCGCGGTTTAGATGGTATGATGGGCCGAGCGGATGGTCCAACCGCGACCGTTACAGGATCCCCGACTCACCCGATTCACCCAGAACTTTGGCCGTATCGCACCGCAGCTGCCCAATCTGGGAAAAGACTAAAACGACGAAATGCAAAGAGGAAAACGAAGGCAAAGAAAGGTTTGGAAATACTACTGAATTTATTGACTATTTACACACATAAGCAAAAAGAAAGCAGTCACGTTTATTTACAAGCACATAAGACGCAGGTGACACAGTGAAATCTTTAGCTTACCTACACAAGCTTAATTAACCCAGGACAGAACAAACAGAACAAACTCACGTACACAAGAAGGGTGGAAAGGCAGGAGGTGGATGGCTGGAGGGAGAGGGAGGTCCAAGGGGGTCCTGCAGCTCAACCGGCGCGTTTAGCAGCCGCCGTTCCTTTACGGTCCTGCTCCAAACCACCGTTCAGGCCCCCAAGCTGCTGTTGTGGCTGCTGTGGACGTCGCGTGCTTTGCCAGGCCTTGTCCGACTAGTCTGGTCCAAACCCTCAACTCGTTCTTGGTCCACTCACCCTTTACCACCGACTCCTCACCGCAACCAACGCAACCAACTGACCACCACCACCGACTCCTCACCGCTACCAACGCAACCAACTGACCACCGACTCCACTGACTGACTCCTCACGACTCTCTCCACGACCAACTCACGACTCTCTTTCGTGCGCGCCTTTTATAGCGCCTCCGGCGATTAAGCCGCCGGCCTTTTGGACACGCCCATCGGGGTGCTCACCTCGGCCCTGGTTGGTCACGCGACCCTCTCGCTCCGCCCTTGATGACGACAGGCGGGCACGCCCCTCTTCCCCTCTATGACGAGGTGGAGACACGCCTTTCTTCCCCGATTCAAGCACATGTTCAATGGTGGTTTTGGAGGGGAGGTAATTCGGCAATCGAGGCTCGGCAATGACCAGAGGGGATGTAAAAGAAATGGGGATTTTGGGGATGGGAATGAAAGGGGATCTATTCTCTTTCACTGGTGCAATGGAGTACTTCAATTAATGGGAGACACAGCCTTACTCTAAAACACAGAATAAGAGATAACTATCAAACAGGGGTATTCTATTATTTGGCTGATGTGTATGCTTGTGGACTAATTATGGGATGCCCTTTCACCTTTACACAGCTCCGGAGGTAGGGGGGCGCAGAATAAACAATAATAATAATAATACAGCACACAATCAAAAAAATACAGTCCTCATCTCCACAACACTGCACCCTCCTCCTCTTAGGCACGTCCCAGGTCTACAACTTTTATTTAGTGCGACACGTAGGTGTAGTTCCCTCTACTTTTAACCTGACCCTGAGTGCGACAGTTTTTAAAACATAAATAAATGTGTCCCGCTGCTCCATTGCACCCTGCCTAACAGACTTACGCCCACAGTTAACCGAATTGCGGAATGGTCTTCACACTACACACTGACGGTGGGAAGCATTATTTACACTTGACGCTACTTTTATTTACAAGACTAACCCAGGACCTGTGATTGTTCTTTCTGGGGGGGAGACAGTCTGCTCTGCATCAATGCACCATGAACGCACCCAAAAACGCACCAATACAAGCACCCAAGCACCAATCGGTGCAGTCACCATTGTTCAAGAGTGTTCAACAAAAATAAATTCAACAACCCCTAACCCTGCAGGTGGTCTCTTGCTCTTCGGCTCCCTCTGCTGGCTATTATCATTTGTTCTTCCAGATGTTGTCATTCCTTTGCTTTGCTTACTGGCGGCCTATTTGTATTAAAACTTGCACCCAATGTGTCCATTTTTATTTATTTTATTTATGGCCCACAGGGCCGACTACGTGTGGTTCACCTGTGGGGCATCGGTGCCCTGTGGCCAAGGTTCGCCAGCAAGATTTCGGGCCCTCATGGCCGGTTCCAGCAGAGGGGCCATGTCCCAACCCATGGGGTCCATAAGTGGTGCTCGGCCACAGACATGTGGTCCATAATGTGGTGCATCGATGCAGACAGCTGGTTCTGGGAATTCCGGGCGCACAATGGAGGACTCACGCACGCTCCCCTCGGCACCCAATGGCGCACAGGTCATGTGGGAGACAAAAGGGGAAAGACAAATGAGCGAGGGGTAAGGTCACAAGGGTACACATCAATAAGGCAATGCAAGGCGAAATGCGTACGGAGGGCGAAGTGAGAAAGCTCGTCCCTACCGTACGTCACCCCCCTGTCACCTACACTACCCTTGCCCTTACCCCATAGGTACAAAATCTACACATTACCAATTCGTCACTACTGTCACGTCTTCCCCATATTTCCCTTATACCAAATTCGTCTCCACAATCCCTCTACTTCAAAATTTGCCATCACCAAATTCATCATCAATCCTCATAAGGAGGAAGAGATGGACCAACAAAGCACAATGTCACACCCACGTCATGATGCATCTCACAATCCAAACATTTGCATCAATGAAAAATAATAAAACATGGCATGGTGTGGAGTTCCTGTCACCTCAGGTGAGTGGATGCAGATGGTGCGAGGAGACTTCATCCTAACTACTTTCTAAATGACATTAACACACTTTACACTACCCGGGGTCTCTCCCTGCCAATCCATTGGCCAACTTAAACTATGGGTTCTAAAAACCAATTCCCATTGACCAAACTGTGGTGCTTCTCAATTTGGGGTCTCACTCCCTCTGATTCATCTCCCGGTGCCCTCGCACAATTTCTGGGCTGCGACGTGTAGCTCTCCCAGCAGGTGTACCCACCTGCACACCTCCACCACTGCAGTTGCCACCCGAGCTTACCTAGCTCCTCACCCTAACCTAACTAACTGGGGAAGGCCCTCTCCTGGCTCTGTCACCCCTTGGTGCCCTCTGGCACTGGGCTACCCGGGTCCGTCCTCCGGATCCTCAGGCCCCATCCACAACTACCGGCTCCCAGAGCCCACCTGCGGCCTCACCTGGCCGACCTCCTCACAGTGGTGGAGTGCCCAAAGCAACTACACACACTAACAGGCTACACGCCCAGCCATTTCCACAACACTAATGCACCCATCCAAAGACCATTCTTTCACTCGCACCACAGATGCCAATATCCAACCACAATTTACCTGTACCCTCTACCTAACACTTACACTACCCGCCCCGGGTATCCGTGATGGGGGTCCACTCTTCCCCCATTCACACCTTCGCACCATCCACTCCACTCCACAATTTCCACCATACTCACTCCACGACCATCCATTCCAATACTCCATTTATTCCACACTCCATGTCTTCCACACAACCATTCTCCATACCTGTTGTTGCACACCTGTGCACTCATACCTGGTGCCACCTGCACCCTCCTTTCTTCCTGGACCATTTGGTCATCACAATACACAATCACCACTACTCCCTCATACACTGCTCCACACACCTGTTCAGTTGCACACCTGTGCAATCACACCTGTTCAATCTTCAAACACACGGCATCATCTCAGCTAACTACTCCCCTCTGAAACTTGCGCTTCCCAGTCGTCCCTTTAAACTATTGCGCTCCCACGTCATTATCATCCACACTAAACTACCTGCGTCCCCACTACAGGTATCAGTCACTAACTAATCTTAACGTTACCTAATGTCATCTTCGCTAGATCCCTACACATGATATATCCTAACCCACCCGGGCTAGTTTTCACTGCCATACACCCCATAAGCTATAGCGCATTTGCCCTACACCGTCTGTGAGGGATGGTGGATTTGCCATCCCACCACATCGGGGAGGTCCTACTATCAATTTGGCACACCAAATTTCAGCCAATCAAAAATTTTGCCAATCATCTGCCAATCACCGTACCAATCATCAAATTTCGCCTTTTTCTAATTTTGAGTCCAAAACACTATCCTCATCACCCGTCTACTTATTACATCCTCTCGGTGCGCCAATTCACGTCTACAGCCCGGCTTCGTACAGCCGAGCAATGAACGCGGGTCGTTTTGTGCCAGCGGCTGGATACGTCCCGCATTCGGGGCAGGGACGGGGGCTTACCCGGGCCGAGATCCCACGCACCACCTCGGCGTGGAGCCATCCAATGTCCCGATCTCGACCTGCCGGCACGTCTCAATAGAAAGTGGTCGCCATGACGACCCTTCCTATCGGGCTGCCCGCTCCGCCTAGTGGAGCACGGACGCGGCCGTTCCAAGCGAGGCCCAGCGTGGATCGCGTACGGCGGTCCTTTCGAACCCGCCGCGGCTCGGATCCCCGCTGGTTCTCGCGGCACGCGAAGCCCGGCACGCACCGAGGGCCCGATTCGGCTATAAGTCGCTCTAACCGCTAACCCGGTTACCGTCGATGCCTCACCTGGATGCTTACATGCATACGCTACCCCTTTCTTGCTCATACCTCCAGCTGTTCCCATGCTCCTCGTACCTTTCCTTACACACCTCGGTACACTCATTCCGCTCACCGACTTGGTCACACACCTGACCACCGAACACCTTGGCACACATTCGTCGCTCGCACACCTCACCAACACACCTCTTCGCGCCCCCTCCTCGGTCACCTCCTCTGTGACAATCACATGTGTGCTCTCACCCGCACACCCAACCACGTGCCTCACGACCAATTCCAGTGTGCATTCCCACACACGCTCTACCATTCCAGGTGTGCATCCTTCCATTCCAGGTGTACATCCTCGCTCACCTGTCACAACCAACTCACGCTCCGTGCCACTCTCACTACTCTCACCACCACTCTTGACAACGCACTCACCCTTACTCTCGACAGCACACTCTTTCCTCGTGCACCTGTCCGTTACACACCTTTCTCGCGCATCCTCTTGCACACACTCTCCCGTTACACCCTCTGTAACACTCACCACAGGCGTACACTCTCTTGTTACTTCCTCTGTAACACTCACCACAGGTGTACACTCTCTCATTAGGCCTACTTCCTCCGTAACACTCACCACACCGCGCTTCCATGTACCCCCTCGCACACGCGCTTCGACCAACTCACTCTTGACGGCACACTCTCCCGTTACATCCTCTGTAACACTCCTCACTACGCGCTTCCATGTGCTCCCTCGCACACGCGCTACGACCGACTCACTTTCGACAGCACACTCACTCCTTGGCGTGCACTTTTTCCTCACACACCCCATGGTCGGACATTCTCGCAAACCTCTTTTTTCGCACACCAGACCTGTCGCACACTTCACCAACGGCCTTTCACGAACACCCGGGTCTAAATCAACCCCCAAGCCGACTGAATCTTTCCTCACATCATATACATTGCCACTCACCTCCGTACCTCGTCTCCGCACCTCCTTTGCCACCTGCAAACTCTTTATTTGGTTAGTGAGCATCACATTATGAGTTGAGCACCGACCTTGCACATATTCCATCACCTCCTCCTGGATTTCTCTTTTAGTTTCTGTCCGTCTCTTCTTAATTTCACTCACCTCTTCTTCCACTTCCTCTAATTTTTGTTTAACCTCTTTTATTTCTCGGTGCGTCTCCTCAAGTTCGTCCTCTAAGGCTACCGTGACCGTCTCTATGTGCATCCTCACCTGCCGGTCCTTTGTCTCCATTATCTCTGTCACCTCGTCCACCCTCATTGTCAGTTCCTCACGTACCATCTGACATTGCCTCTGTGTCGCTATTAATTCGTTTTTAATTTCTTTTTGTGTCGCCTTTAACCCTCCTAGTACTGCAGTGTTCCTTTGAACCTGCTCCACTAACACCGTCTGTCCCTCTGTCAGCTGTTCCACCTCCTCTGTCAGATCTTCTATTCCCCCTTGTAACTTCGCCGTATTATTCCTCACCTCTTTCTCCATACGCTTCTCACCTCGCTTTACCTCCTCGCGTAGCCCCGAAACCTCCTCACTTACACCTCGTCGTATCTCCTCCTTCATCTCCTCCCTTTCTTTTGTAGATGCCGCCCTCATCTGTCCCAATTCATCCCTCTGAGCATCCAGTTTGGTTTCTACCCCGATTTTTACCTCCTCTATCTGCTCTCCCATTTGTTTAATTTATCGGGCGGATTGCTCCCCTATCTCCCGCAATTTGCCTTCCATCCTATTTTCTAGCCCCATTAACCCATTCTTTACCTCTTTTATCCCGTTGTCTAACCCCTCAAATTTGCTGTCTATCTTCCCTATTTGGGCACTGGGTACCCCTCACTTCGTCCCTCATTACCCCCATCATTCTGCTTTCCATTTTCGCACTATCAGCCCTTGCTTCGTCCCTCATTTTGTCCATAAGGGCCCCGATTTGTAGCAACAAAAGGTCCGAATCCAACGGCGGCGCTGCTACTGTCGCGGGCGCGGCAAAATTTGGTGCCGCTACACCCACGTGCGCGAGGACGCCATTTTGCGCGCCTGATACTCCCTCAACCGCCTCCTCATTGCTCCCCTCCATTTGATCCTGGGTTACTCCTAACCCCTCTATCTCTCCCACCGGCATCCCATCGCCTTGACCAGCCATGGCGCGATTTCAAAGTTCAGGTTTTGTAAAACAAAACAAATTTCGGCCGCTCCAAATTTTGACCAAATTTTTTTTTTTGATGTTTTAAAAAATTTGGTTCGGGCCCCGAATCTCACTCCCAGACACCAATTGTTACTGATCGCGGTTTAGATGGTATGATGGGCCGAGCGGATGGTCCAACCGCGACCGTTACAGGATCCCCGACTCACCCGATTCACCCAGAACTTTGGCCGTATCGCACCGCAGCTGCCCAATCTGGGAAAAGACTAAAACGACGAAATGCAAAGAGGAAAACGAAGGCAAAGAAAGGTTTGGAAATACTACTGAATTTATTGACTATTTACACACATAAGCAAAAAGAAAGCAGTCACGTTTATTTACAAGCACATAAGACGCAGGTGACACAGTGAAATCTTTAGCTTACCTACACAAGCTTAATTAACCCAGGACAGAACAAACAGAACAAACTCACGTACACAAGAAGGGTGGAAAGGCAGGAGGTGGATGGCTGGAGGGAGAGGGAGGTCCAAGGGGGTCCTGCAGCTCAACCGGCGCGTTTAGCAGCCGCCGTTCCTTTACGGTCCTGCTCCAAACCGCCGTTCAGGCCCCCAAGCTGCTGTTGTGGCTGCTGTGGACGTTGCGTGCTTTGCCAGGCCTTGTCCGACTCGTCTGGTCCAAACCCTCAACTCGTTCTTGGTCCACTCACTCTTTACCACCGACTCCTCACCGCAACCAACGCAACCAACTGACCACCACCACCGACTCCTCACCGCAACCAACGCAACCAACTGACCACCGACTCCACTGACTGACTCCTCACGACTCTCTCCACGACCAACTCACGACTCTCTTTCGTGCGCGCCTTTTATAGCGCCTCCGGCGATTAAGCCGCCAGCCTTTTGGACACGCCCATCGGGGTGCTCACCTCGGCCCTGGTTGGTCGCACGACCCTCTCGCTCCGCCCTTGATGACGACGGGCGGGCACGCCCCTCTTCCCCTCTATGACGAGGTGGAGACACGCCTTTCTTCCCCGATTCGAGCACATGTTCAA
The DNA here is from genome assembly GCF_964187855.1 of Myxine glutinosa. Classification (NCBI taxonomy): domain Eukaryota; kingdom Metazoa; phylum Chordata; class Myxini; order Myxiniformes; family Myxinidae; genus Myxine; species Myxine glutinosa. The sequence continues at coordinate 79,095,305 of NC_136262.1, forward strand.
TGGTGGTTTTGGAGGGGAGGTAATTCGGCAATCGAGGCTCGGCAATGACCAGAGGGGATGTAAAAGAAATGGGGATTTTGGGGATGGGAATGAAAGGGGATCTATTCTCTTTCACTGGTGCAATGGAGTACTTCAATTAATGGGAGACACAGCCTTACTCTAAAACACAGAATAAGAGATAACTATCAAACAGGGGTATTCTATTATTTGGCTGATGTGTATGCTTGTGGACTAATTATGGGATGCCCTTTCACCTTTACACAGCTCCGGAGGTAGGGGGGCGCAGAATAAACAATAATAATAATAATACAGCACACAATCAAAAAAATACAGTCCTCATCTCCGCAACAATATATATATATATATATATATATATATATATATATATATATA